>NC_140989.1:369020311-369213452 GCF_052327205.1 Somniosus microcephalus | reverse complement strand
CCCAATCACCCCTATCCTTTCTCCTCTCTTCCCCATCACCCCATCCTTCTCCTCTGTCTCTCCCATCACCCCATCCTTCTCCTCTCTTCCCCATCACCCCATCCTTCTCCTCTCTTCCCCATCACCCCACCTTCTCCTCTCTTCCCCATCACCCCATCCTTCTCCTCTGTTCCCCATCACCCCATCCTTCTCCTCTCTTCCCCATCACCCCATCCTTCTCCTCTCTTCCCCCATCACCCATCCTCTCCTCTCTTCCCCATCACCTCCATTCTTCTCCTCTGTTCCCCATCACCCCATCCTTCTCCTCTTCTTCCCATCCACCCCATCCTTCTCCTCTGGTTCCCCCATCACCCCATCCTTCTCCTCTGTTCCCCATCACCCCATCCTTCTCCTCTGTTCCCCCATCACCCCATCCTTCTCCTCTCTTCCCCATCACCCCATCCTTCTCCTCTGTTCCCCATCACCCCATCCTTCTCCTCTCTTCCCCCATCACCCCATCCTTCTCCTCTGTTCCCCATCACCCCATCCTTCTCCTCTGTTCCCCATCACCCCATCCTTCTCCTCTGTTCCCCATCACCCCATCCTTCTCCTCTCTTCCCCATCACCCCATCCTTCTCCTCTGTTCCCCATCACCCCATCCTTCTCCTCTCTTCCCCCATCACCCCATCCTTCTCCTCTGTTCCCCATCACCCCATCCTTCTCCTCTGTTCCCCATCACCCCATCCTTCTCCTCTGTTCCCCATCACCCCATCCTTCTCCTCTCTTCCCCATCACCCCATCCTTCTCCTCTGCTTCCCCATCACCCCATCCTTCTCCTCTCTTCCCCATCACCCCATCCTTCTCCTCTGTTCCCCATCACCCCATCCTTCTCCACTGTTCCCCATCACCCCATCCTTCTCCTCTCTTCCCCATCACCCCATCCTTCTCCTCTCTTCCCCATCACCCCATCCTTCTCCTCTCTTCCCCATCACCCCATCCTTCTCCTCTCTTCCCCATCACCCCCATCCTTCTCCTCTGTTCCCCATCACCCCATCCTTCTCCTCTCTTCCCCATCACCCCATCCTTCTCCTCTCTTCCCATCACCCCTCCTCTCTCCCATCACCCATTCTCCTCTCTTCCCCATCACCCCATCCTTCTCCTCTGTTCCCCATCACCCCATCCTTCCTCCTCTCTTCCCCCATCACCCCATCCTTCTCCTCTCTTCCCATCACCCCATCCTTCTCCTCTGTTCCCCATCACCCCATCCTTCTCCTCTCTTCCCCATCACCCCATCCTTCTCCTCTCTTCCCCATCACCCATCCTTCTCCTCTCTTCCCATCATCCCATCCTTCTCCTCTGTTCCCCATCACCCCATCCTTCTCCACTGTTCCCCATCACCCCATCCTTCTCCTCTCTTCCCATCACCCCATCCTTCTCCTCTCTTCCCCATCACCCCATCCTTCTCCTCTCTTCCCCATCACCCCATCCTTCTCCTCTCTTCCCCATCACCCCATCCTTCTCCTCTGTTCCCCATCACCCATCCTTCTCCTCTCTTCCCCATCACCCCATCCTTCTCCTCTCTTCCCCATCACCCCATCCTTCTCCTCTCTTCCCCATCACCCCATCCTTCTCCTCTCTTCCCCATCACCCCATCCTTCTCCTCTCTTCCCCATCACCCCATCCTTCTCCTCTCTTCCCCATCACCCCATCCTTCTCCTCTCTTCCCATCACCCCATCCTTCTCCTCTGTTCCCCATCACCCCATCCTTCTCCTCTCTTCCCCATCACCCCATCCTTCTCCTCTCTTCCCCATCACCCCATCCTTCTCCTCTCTTCCCATCACCCCATCCTTCTCCTCTCTTCCCCATCACCCCATCCTTCTCCTCTCTTCCCCATCACCCCATCCTTTCTCTCTTCTTCCCCATCACCCCATCCTTCTCCTCTGTTCCCCATCACCCCATCCTTCTCCTCTCTTCCCCATCACCCCATCCTTCTCCTCTCTTCCCCATCACCCCATCCTTCTCCTCTCTTCCCCATCACCCCATCCTTCTCCTCTCTTCCCCATCACCCCATCCTTCTCCTCTCTTCCCCATCACCCCATCCTTCTCCTCTCTTCCCCATCACCCCATCCTTCTCCTCTCTTCCCCATCACCCCATCCTTCTCCTCTCTTCCCCATCACCCCATCCTTCTCCTCTCTTCCCCATCACCCCATCCTTCTCCTCTCTTCACCCCATCAACCCCATCCTTCTCCAGCATTCCCCCGTCAGTGCAGGCCGCTGTGCTGTTGCTCCCAGATGCTCTCTCCCATCTTTCTCAGGTTAAAGGAAAAGGAACTTACATTTATATCACCGTCTCAGGACATCCCGAAGCGCTTTACAGCCAATTAAGTATTTTTGAAGTGTAGTCACTGTTGTAATGTGGGAAACGCAGCAGACAATTTGCGCCCAGCAAGCTCCCACAAACAGCAATGTGGTAATGACCGGATAATCTGTTTTGTGATGTTGATTGAGGGATAAATATTGGCCAGGATACCAGGGATAACTCTCCTGCTCTTCGTCAAAATAGTGCCATGGGATCTTTTACGTCCACCTGAGAGGGCAGATGGGACATAGTTTTAACGTCTCATCCGAAAGACGGATCTGTTATCTGAGCTATCTTACACTTATCTATGGGGTCCCCTCCTAGACAATGCATCTATAGGCCAAAGGGTCCAAAGCCCTGCATTGCTCAGAGGTGCTACCACTCCACATCTGGGAACCAGTGACAATAGAACCAGAGGGGAGATGAGGAGAATGTTTTTACAGCGAGTTGTTGTGATCTGGAATGCGCTGGCCTGAAAGGGCGGTGGAAGCAGATTCAATAGGAACTTTCTAAAGGGAATTGGATAAATACTTGAAAAAGAAAAATTTGCAGGGCTGTGGGGAAAGAGCAGGGAGTTGGACTAATTGGAGAGCTCTTTCAAAGAGCCGGCACAGGCACGATGGGCCGAATGGCCTCCTTCTGAGCTGTGTGATTCTATGATTCTAACCCTGTTCACACATCTGGGCCCGGGTTGCTTTCCTTTGAGACGAGGGATCAGACTCTTGGCCCACCTTCAGACCTCGTGTCTCCGTGACCACACACACATACAGCAGTGTTGCGCTCTCGGTACAACTGTTGTTTCCGATGTTGTACATTTAGCAACGAAAAAATGAGCAAAGCGGAATTCACGAAGCCCAATTAAAGAGCTGGTGCTACCCGGAGGAGAGATGGAGACTGGGAGCTGAGACTAAATCCAGGGATGTACTGGGGGGACCTGTCACAGTGTGAAATCAGCCAGCCCATTGATGCAAATTACATTGGGAATTCAAACTGATTCAGCGCAAGAACAGGAGCTTAACTGTTCAGTCCTGAGCTGAGCTTTAGACCCAAACTTGATGTAAATAATAATGTTGTAGAGTCAAAAATGACCAAAGGCAACTCTCAAATGGATGTTACAGTGAGCAACTGTGCATTGATGATCAGGAAATGTGTCCTAGTAAGATTGCGTTGCCAATTCATCAATCGATATGCCATTGAAATGTAGAGACTAACTTTTTAACCTGTCCTGCCACCTTTAAAGGTTTGGGCTCAAACACCCCCAGGTCTCTCTGTTCCTGCGCCCCCTTTAAAATTGTACCATTCAGCTTGTATTCAATCTCCTCATTCTTCCTACCAAAGTGTATCACCTCACACTTCATGGCATTAAATTTCATCGGCCATGTGTCCGCCCATTCCACCAGTCTGTCTATGTCCTCTTGAAGTCTCACTATCTTTCTCACCGTTCACTATACTTCCAAGTTTTGTGTCATCTGCAGATTTCAAAATTGTGCCCTGTACCCCCCAAGTCCAAGTCATTAATGTACGTTAAAAACAGCAGTGGTACTGAACCCTGGGGAACTCCACTGTGTACCTCCCTCCAGTCCGAGAAACAGCCATTCACCACAACTCTCTGTTTTCTATCCCTCAGCCGGTTTTGTATCCATGCTGCTACTGTTGTGAATCGAGTAGAATAAAATTGAAACTTACAACACAAAAGGAGGCCATTCGGCCCGTCGTGCCTGTGCCGGCTCTTTGAAAGAACTCTCCAATTTAGTCTGTAAGATTCGGATCACAGATCACACACAGATTACCCAGAGGGTCCTAGGAGTTGTAAGGCTTTTTATTAGAGAGCTACAGTTTAAGCATAATCAGATATTACTACATGCGATTGAAATAGATACAGTAGACATACAACCCATGACAGATGACAGCGATCTACGGCCCCGCCAATATTTATCCCTCACCCAACATCACTAAAAAACAGATTATCTGGTCATTATCCCATTGCTGTTTGTGGGAGCTTGCTGTGTGCAGATTGGCTGCTGTGTTTCCCACATTACAACAGTGACTATACTTCATTGGCTGTAAAGCGCTTTGGGACGTCCGGTGGTCGTGAAAGGCGCTGTAGAAATACAAGTCTGTCTTTTTTAGCTCGGAGCTGGTGAACATCAATGCCCTCCTCCCCTAGTGTTTGGCGTAGTTCTAACACAATCTCATCTATTGTGCCCCCTCAGGATGTCCAGGTCCATTTCTTGTTTAATCCTGAGGAACATGCATCCAGGGGGACCTGTTTGAGGTCGCTCCCTTCTAGTTCTGGGTGGGTGATTATAAAAATCCTCCACCACTGCCTGAAGTCGAGGGGGTCGGTGTCCCTATCCACCGCCCCCCAGGTTAGCCTTTAGCGCCCCCACTTCAACCGCGGTAAGGGACCGATGCATGGTTGTGGTAGTGGTTTCTGCCTCGCTACTAGTGGTGGTCGAGGAGGCTGCCTCGCCATTCGGGTCTCGGTCAGCCTGGCGCTTGCTGCCTTAGCTTGGGTGTGTTGAGTCTGTGTGTCCCAGTTATGTTTAGGATCAATCACTGGACACAGACAACAAGAATAACTTTTAACAGGTCTTTACTATTCGGAGGTCAGGGCTGAACTGCCCAGCAAATCCCTACACAACACTTATATACCGGTGTGGTCACCACCGGTATTACAGTATACAGCAGCCAAGAGAAAGTAGTACATCTCTTAAGGTAGTTCTCTTAAGGTGGAACAGGTTACATACACCACAGGGTGACCACACCAATTGGTATCATCTCCCTCGCCTCACCTCGCCATCCTTGTATGGTGGGGACGGAGCAGAGGGAGTAGGGTCCCCAACTATATTGTCCCAGCAAAGGCCGGGATCTTTCAGTTTGATTTTGGAGACAGCAGCCACCACTGCCCATTGTTGGCCGATTGGTGCCGGCAGCTCTTGGATTTTTCTAAGCACGGGCCATGGCCTGCTTTGGGGGGGGGGCAGTGGTTTGGCACCGGTTTAATTCCCTTAACGCTCCCCTTGCATCCTCTAACTCCTCACGCAGTCGTGTGTTTTCTGTCTGTAGTTCAATATTCAGCTCGAGTATTTGATCTAGTTTCTTTGGTGTACACTGCATTTTGTCCTGAATCCTTTGCTGGTTGCGGAGGGCAGAAAGGTTCTCTCGCCAATCACTTCTTTCTCCCCGCATCTGGCTTACTAAATCTTTTAACTCTTTAGTCTCCCTATTTAACTGGGCAGTGCACAAGTGTGCCCCATAAGCTAACCTGTCTCCGCCTCTTTATTTTAAGTTTGTTTTTCTGAACATCCTCAGAGAGTTTATCAAGGATGTAGTCATAGACCCCGTTACCGTCTTCGAAGAGTTTTAGGAGGTCCGCTGCTGCAGACGTGCCGACTTTTTCTGTCAGGCTGTCTACTCGCTGTTCCCGATGGTCGGCCAACGCCATTGTACGTCTGGTTTTACCTTTACCCCAGTCTCTCCCTCTCCCCTCTTTCAGGGAGTCTTCTACTTAGTCTCAAGTGATGATCACCCGCGGTCGACCAAGTCCCTCCGGTCCCCACAACCGGAACCTGACAACTCCCAACTCTGGGATCCCACTTCTGACACCACTGTAAGATTCGGATCACAGGTCACACACAGAGTACCCAAAGGGTCTTAGGAGTTGTAAGGCTTTTTATTAGAGAGCTACAGTTTAAGCATAATCAGATATTACTACATGCGATTGAAATAGATACAGTAGACATACAACCCGTGACAGATGAGAGCGATCTACGGCCCCGCGACGGAATGGACGGAACGAAATGACCAGACTGATGGACGGACGTCGGTGAATGTTGATGGATGTCTCTGTCTGCAACAACGGTCACTTCTGTTGGGTCTCTCCTTGAGCTGTCGGAGGTGTTAGGCTGTCAGCCAGCACCTCAGGGGTCGAGCCTAATCAGAGTGTTAAGCCGAAGCTAGCATTTCATCCACTCTGAGGAAGACCTTCCTCTCAACAGCTAGCTTCTCCCTCTCTCTGTTGCCCATTTTTATATCTTATTTTGGTGGGCTGGGATCACAGATGTCCATCATTTTTCATTCACCTCATGACTTTTATTACCAGGGCAAAGGAACTTCCTGACCATCTTATTAAATGTTTTATTACAGTTAAGAATGTTTTGCATACTCGGCTGGCTTGTTCCCTGCTGTCTCCCTTATCAGTCTTGCTATGTCTGCTTGTGCTTGTGTTGACCTAAGGCCTCTCTCTGTTCTTACCTGATGTGATTGGAATTCTTTCTGCGTGATCAGTCAGTGGGTTTACAAATCTATTTCCTACAGCAAAAAGAAAATACTGCAGATGCTGGAAATCTGAAATAAAAACAGAAAATGCTGGAGATACTCAACAGGTCAGGTTGCATCTGTGAAGAGAGCTGACCTTGAATATCTCTTAATGTCTCTTAACCTCTTCCGCCTTCTATCCTATCACAGACCTTCCCTTTTGTTCTTTCATCCCCTCCCCCCTTTTCCAGCCCCTACACTTGCTTAAAAATCTGTTCCCTTTCCTGCTTTTTTCCAGTTCTGACGAAAGGTCTTCGACCTGAAACGTTAACTCTGTTTCTATTTCCTATGGAATCATTAAACACCTTATAACTTGCAACTTTCTTTAGGATTGAATGTTTCTTACAAGTCCCATGGCCCAGCTTTTCCCTATAACCCAGTGAATTAGTCCTCTTCCAGTACTTGTCCAGTTGCCTTTTGAAAGTTCCTGTGAAATCTGCTTCCACCACTCTCAGATAGTGCATTCCAACTCTTAACAACCCTCTGTGTGACAAAATTTCTCCTCCTTTCCCTTCTAGTTCTTTTGCCAATTATTTTAAATCTGTGTCCTCTGGTTACCGACCCACTTTCCAGAGGAAACAGTTTCTTCCTACTTGCTCGATCAAAACCCCTCATAATTTTGAACACCTCTATTAAATCTCCCCTTAATGTCTCTGCTCTAAGGAGAACAATCTCAGCTTCTTCAATCTCTCCACATAACTGAACTCCCTCATCTCTATATCATCCTGGTAAACCTCCCCTGCACCCTCTCTCAAGGCCTTGACATCCTTCCTAAAGTGTGGTGTCCAGAACTGTACACAATACTCCTAACCAGAGATTTGTAAAGTTTAGCATGACTTCCTTGTTTTTGTACTCAATGCCCCTATTTACAAAACCGACTATCCCATACGCTTTCTTATCTGCATTATCAACTTGCCCTGCCCACCCTCAAAGGTTTGTGAATATGCACCCTCAGGTCCCTCTGCTCTTGCACCCGGCTCAAAATAGTACCATTTAGATGATGCCGCCTCTCCATGTTGTTTCTCCCAATGTGCATCTTTCACACTGATCCGCATTGAATTGCGTCTGCCTCCTGCCTGCCCATTTCACCAGTCTCTGTCATCCTGAATTCTGCAACAAACTGCTATTTGTGGGAGCTTGCTGTGCATAAATTGGCTGCTGTGATCCCAACATTAAAACAGTGACCACAGTGAAGAGAACAGAGTACTGGTGCGACAGCATCGGAAACCACGGGAAATCCTTATGAACTTGTAAAGTCTGTGGGTTGTTTAGTTAATTAATACACAGACTCCAAGAGTAACTTAAAACAGGACTTTACTATTCGAAGGTCAGGGCGAATCTGCCCAATAACTCCTGGCACAACACTTATATACTGGTGTGGTCACCGTCGGTATTACCGTATACAGAAGCCAAACAAAGTAGTGCCACACCTAAAATAGTTCTCTTAAAGGTGAACGGTTACATACAATAGTTCTCTTAAAGGTAGACGGGTACATACACTACAATCCTCCCTTTTTAGCTTACAACATACTTATTCCCCATTAAACATAACATATAATCAACTTCATGTAAAACAATTCACAGATATAGTCTCTGCGGGAAACAGTTCACAGATTCAGTCTCTGCAGGAACAGTTCACAGATTCAGTCTCTGGTCTTGACTCGGTCCGAACAACATCTCTGTGGTGTAGCCGGTTCACATTTCTAGCGTGACTCATCCAATAGTCTTTCCCTTGGCTTAACAGCTTGAACTTCCGTCCTGCTGAACCAGCAGTGCTGACTTTTACAAACAGCTGGACTGCCTTGGTAATTTTTCCTACTTTCCAACTGATTTGGCCCCCTTCGTGGGGCCCACGTGCATGATCTGATAGAAGTGATAATGATTTAGATGGTTATCGTCTTCTGCTTCGTCTTTTTCTTTTCTGCTTCTTGGAGACTCTCGGGGCTCCCTTATCCGCTGCCAGCTGTAGCGCCACCATCTCCCTATGTTCCTTAGACTTTAAGTGCTTCATCCTGATTTCTGCACTTTGGGAGTTTTCATCACAAGCTGGGCAGACCAAGTCATCGTAATATTCCGTGTCACTCAACAGGTCATGGTAATATTCGGTGTCGTCCTGAGCTAGTCTAGCGAGAGGGCCTGCTACTTCTTCCGTACCCAACTGGACGTTAGCCGACTGTTGTTCCCTCCCTAGACATCTTTCCTGAAGAGACTTCTTCATGCGTTCATATTCATCCCGCTCTTCCTGGGTTTCCTGCAAATCCTTCACTAATGACCTCGTTTGTGATTTCAACACTTCCCCTTCCCTCGGGGATTGATTGATCAGGCTATTCAATCCTTCTACTGGAGCAGCTGTTTCAACATCCTGCTGTTCACATTGACGTGATTCAGCGTACTTTTGGCATCCCTGTAAAATCTGTGTTGCAACCTCAGCTATTTCCATAACTTTTGAGAGCTCCGAACTCCTTCCCTTTGAAGATTGAAGCTCGTGTTCAGATTGTTCCCATTGTAGAGTCTTGTCCTTCAGCATATGAAGGAGTTGGCTGACCATTAACTCTTCCACGGGAACACTGTGGGTCAGAGTCTTCTCCATTTCATCCACCTTTTCCTCCAATGCTTTCACCTTCTTTTCCTCTTGTACTTTGGCTTCCAGCGCTCGGAGAAGTTGCGCCTTGATGCTCTCTAGCTCATGTTCAGAGGCCATTCTTACAGTCTCTGTGTTTCTTACAGTTCCCTTTTCTTCCACTGAACAGATTCCCAGTTGAATCTGTTCTTCAAGTTGTTGAATCTCGGTCATTGCCGCCCCATATTTGTCTTGGGTTTCCTTTAATATTTTTATGAGTTCTTGTACATCTTGTCTTTCATGTTCTGCCATGTCTTTCACCTCTAATTTCTCATCTATGGATGGAACTTCTACCGATGCGTCTGTCTTGGCCTTGAGCTCATCAAGAATTTCCTGCAGCCTTTGGACTTCTTGCTCATGTTCAACCTTCAGTTGCTCATATGCTTCCACTGAAACTAACTTTTCGGAGGTTGCCGAGTTAACCCCTTCCAGAATTGTAGCCTGGGCCTGTTCATACTGTTCTTTCAACTTCTCACACTCTGCTTGTAAGGAGTCGTAGAGAAGAACTGGAATAAAATCCTGGCTTCCTGAAGATTCCTCTTCATTTGCTTCTTCCTGCAAATATTCTAACTCCTGAACAGCATAAGGGAGATGTGATCGGTAATTGGTCACGATGGCTCTATGGTCGCTCTCTGCTTGAGCTAGCTGCTTCTGTTGTCTTTCCAGATTCTCCCATTCGGTGTCATAGAACTTTTTCATTGTTTTCATCTCTTGTACGAGACGGTAACTCAATTGTTCTAATTGTTGTCGTAATTTGAAATAAGTTTGAGTCCGAGCTCGGTGTTCTTCCGTCATGGATATGTCCGTAACTTGAACAGGCTCAGAATTTTCTGTCAAACTAGGTTGTCGTTGTTCGGTGGAGTTCTGTTCTGAAACTTTGTTCTTCTCGGGAGCATAAGCCTTTATGCATGCCTTCGTTTTTCCAACCTTCGTCGGCAAGTCCATTTCAGCCTTGTCTTTCATATTTGGGTTGGTCTTATCGTCATCCGTTTCAGAATCTGAGCTGATTGTCTGCACCGAGTCCTCACTCGTTATGGCTTTTAGATAGTGCCATTCCATGTCTATTTTCTTGATCCACTCCCATCCTAGAAGTGGTGGTCCTCCCTCATGTAGTACGTATAAGTTCATTCTTGGGTGTTCTTTACCCCTATCTCTCACGTTGACTCTTATCTTTCCCATGGGGTATACTTTATGCCCCGTGTATGTCTGCAATACGAACTTGGTATCTCTTAAGGGTATATGTGAGAATAGCCGGTGGTAATCCCGATTTATGACTGATAGAGCTGATCCAGTGTCCAACTCCATTTTCACTTGGATTCCAGCTATTTTTAGCATGACCCAGATAGTTTGTAGGTCAGCTTCCTTACTCACATTGTGAATTCTCAGACTACCCAGCTCCTGGCCGTTTGGGTCTGAGTCTGAATTCTGTTCGCCTGAACTCTTCTCAGCCACCTTGTGTACCTTGTTGTACTTTTCCTGTGATGGCTTCCTTTGGTTGTTGGTCCTTTGGTTGTTGGTCTTCTTCCCTGACCGGCATACCTTAGCTATGTGACCCAGTTTGCCACATTTCCTACATTCCTGGTTCTTAAACCAGCATTGGTTCTGGTCGTGTGTTGTCTTCCCACAACAATAGCATTTTGTTGTTGTCGAGGTAATTTGATCCACACTTAGTGCTGCTGTCTTTAGCTGCATTTCCGCAGTTCCCTTCGCTGCGGCTTCGTGCGATGCTGCAATAAGGACAGCCCTGTCAAGTGTAAGGTCGTTCTCTTCGAGTAGTCGCTTTTGCGTTCCTTCCTTTGCCAACCCGCACACGAACTTGTCTCGCAATGCCTCTGTCAGATTCCCTCCAAACTGGCAGTATTTCGCTAGTCTACACAAGTATTCTGCGTTGCTTTCGTCTTTCCGTTGCGTTCTCGCATAGAATTTGAATCGTTCCGCCAACATCAACGGTGTGGGGTTCAAGTGATCCTTCAGAACAGCCACTATCTCATCGAAAGTCTGATCCGCCGGTTTAGCTGGTGATCGTAGATGCTTCAAGAGCCCGTATGTCTTCGCGCCCATCGAGTTTAGCAAGGTCATAGCTTTGTCATCTTCTTCTATTTTATTGGCCTCACAATAGATCTCGATGCGTTCCACGTACGTGGCCCAGTCTTCTACCTCGGCATTAAAATCGTTGATGTTACCACGCTTAGGCATCTTCCTCTCTTTCTGATAACACCCTGAATTATTTCTTTAACTTATTTTTTTTTTCTAAGATGGCGGTTTTCCCGCGAAAATGGCGGTTTCCCGCGCTTATCTTCTCTCCCCGCCCACTTCAATGGCGGTTTCCCGCTTCTGTCTTCTTCCCCGCCTAATGGCGGCTTCCCGCGTTTCTTCCCTAGTGGGAGGGGTACACTTTCCCCCACAGGCGACGGCCGCTGGCTTTCAGATTCACAGCCTGCGCGTCGGCTTCAGTGCTTTCCCTTTTCTCGGCAAGGCAACCGGCGCTGGGTACACCCCATTGACGGCGAACAGGTTCAGCCGCTGGGCTGGCTCTCGCTCAGTTCCCCTTGCTCGGGCTCGGTCTCTCTCCCGCTCTCTCGGCTCTACCGGCGCTGGGTACACCCCGTTGGCGGAGAACAGTTTCAGCCGCTGGACTGGCTCTCGCGCAGTCTCCCTTGGTCGGCTCTGCCTCTCCCGCTCGCTCGGCTCTACCGGCACTGGGTACACCCCGTTGACGGAGAACAGTTTCAGCCGCTGGACTGGCTCTCGCGCAGTCTCCCTTGGTCGGCTCTGCCTCTCCCGCTCGCTCGGCTCCCAAACGCCTCTCCCAGCCGTCTCGCAGTCCGGTGCTTCCCTCCCCGGCTGCGGCTGAGTTTTTATATCTTCCCGCGCCTACGCTCCCGGTCGCAGCGCTTCGTGGCTTCGGTCGCTGCCCGGCCTTTTTCGCCGGTCGCGGTCTAGCTGTCTCACGACGCCGTTGCGTCCCCAGCCTGTCTGTACCGCGGCTTCCTTGCTCCACGCTGCCCCAGTCTCAGCGCCTCTGGGCCCGACTTCTGTCCGGCTCCTTTCCCCCTCGACCGTGGTCGAGTGCACCGCCCTTATCCTCCGGTTATTCTTTTTACTTTTCCCTTACTCACAGTCACCGTGGCCGCCTTGCTTCTCGTGCTGATCGGCTCACTCCTCACCGTGGCAGAAGGGACAGTCAGTGCCTGTTGCTGATGGAAGTCTTTGTCTCTGAATTCTTCCTCCTTTCCAGCTCTGCAGACTCGAGTTTTCTCCCAGCAGAATGACGAGGGCGGGTGCCTCTTCTCGACGCTCGTTAACTGCTTCGGAATTATTGTTGCCGCAGGGTACGATCGGACTCGTCGCCACTGTAAAGTCTGTGGGTTGTTTAGTTAATTAATACACAAACTCCAAGAGTAACTTAAAACAGGACTTTACTATTCGAAGGTCAGGGCGAATCTGCCCAATAACTCCTGGCACAACACTTATATACTGGTGTGGTCACCGTCGGTATTACCGTATACAGAAGCCAAACAAAGTAGTGCCACACCTAAAATAGTTCTCTTAAAGGTGAACGGTTACATACAATAGTTCTCTTAAAGGTAGACGGGTACATACACTACAGAACTCATTTACAATATTGAGGGGTTATTTTCCTGGCTGAATGTCTTAGAGTTAACGTCACTCACGCAGCAAATATTTACTGATAAATTAACCACATAAATAGTTTTTATTTACATGCTACAGAACATAACAGAACACAAACATTACGAGGCTATGCTCCGATTTCACACACACTCCCACGCAGCGAGGCTAGCCTGCTGACAGCGAGACGGAATTCCTGATAGGTTCTCTCGGTGGTCACAATTCCAACGTCGGAAGCACGAAGAGGGAGAACGAGCTCCTCTCTAAGCAGGCTCGGTTTCGCTCCAGAGCCAGGAGAACCTAAAGCGATCAGAACACTGAGCTGCGATGTCCTTGTGCGTGTTCCTGCTGCTCTGGGTTAGATGATCCGTCAGACAGTCTGGTGTCCCGAGTCTCTCCCTCTCTCCGCCACAGCGCTGGAAAGCCACCTGGAAGAGAAACGGCAAAAATTGGAAAGCTGACGGGAAATGAGATGCAAAAATGGAGGTGGTCTTCAGTTACGTGGAGAGCCATAGAGTCATAACGGCACCGAAGGAGGCCATTTGTCCCAGCGAGTCCGTGCCGGCTCTCTGTAGAGCAATCCAGTCAGTCCCATTCCCCCACTCTATCCCCGTAGCCCTGCAAGTTTATTTCCCTCAAGTGCCTATCCAGTCTCCCCTTGAAAACATTGAGTGTCTCCGCTTCCACCACTTCTGTCGGCAGTGAGTTCCAGGTCCTCACCACTCGCTGCATAAAAAAGTTTTTCCTCACGTCCCCCCTGTATCTCTTGCCCAAAACCTTAAATCTGTGTCCCCTAGTCCTTGTACCATCAACTAGTGGGAACAGCCTTTCCCCGTCTAGCCTATCCAAACCCATCATAATCTTGTACACCTCTATCAAATCACCCCTCAACCTCCTTTGCTCTAATGAAAATAAATCCAGCTTCTCCAACCTGTCCTTGTAGCTAAGATCCCCCATCCCCGGAACCATTCTGGTAAATCTCCTCTGCACCCTCTCAAGGGCCTTCACATCCTTCCTAAAGTGTGGTGACTAGAACTGGGGACTGGAGAAGCTGGGGCTGTTCTCCTTGAAGCAGAGAAGGTTAAAGGAAATTTAATAGAGGTGTTCAAAATCATGAGGGGCTTTGATAGTCACTAACCAGAGGACACAGATTTAAAGTCATTGGCAAAAGAACCAGAGGGGAGATGAGGAGAATGTTTTTACAGCGAGTTGTTGTGATCTGGAATGCGCTGCCTGAAAGGGCGGTGGAAGCAGATTCAATAGGAACTTTCAAAAGGGAATTGGAGAAATACTTGAAAGGGAAAGATTTGCAGGGCTGTGGGGAAAGAGCAGGGAGTGAGACTAATTGGAGAGCTCTGTCAAAGAGCCGGCACAGGCACGATGGGCCGAATGTCCTCCCACTGTGCTGTCTGATTCTCTGAAAAGATTTGGCATTGTCGCACCAGCACCATGTTCTCACAAGACACTGGTCACACCTACACCCCAAGTGAGCCCAGCCTGCGCCACACATCACATGACCAGAGTGTCAGTGTGTCTCAATGTCTTTCTCATCTTGGAGGCAGAGGATCGTGGGTTCAAATCACAATCCAGAGACTGGAGCCCCTAATCCAGGCTCACACTCCAGAGACTGGAGCCCCTAATCCAGGCTCACACTCCAGGGCAGTGCTGGGGGGGCCCCTAATCCAGGTTCACACTCCAGAAACTGGAGCCCCTAATCGAGGTTCACACTCCAGAAACTGGAGCCCCTAATCCAGGCTCACACTCCAGAAACTGGAGCCCCTAATCCAGGCTCACACTCCAGAAACTGGAGCCCCTAATCCAGGCTCACAGTCCAGAAACTGGAGCCCCTAATCCAGGCTCACACTCCAGAAACTGGAGCCCCTAATCCAGGCTCACACTCCAGGGCAGTGCTGGGGGGGCCCCTAATCCAGGCTCACACTCCAGGGCAGTACTGGGGGAGCGCCGCACTGTCAGAGGGGCAGTACTGAGGGAGCGCCGCACTGTCGGAGGAACAGTGCTGAGGGAGCGCAGTACTGAGGGAGCGCAGTACTGAGGGAGTGCCGCACTGTCGGAGGGGCAGTACTGAGGGAGTGCCGCACTGTCGGAGGGGCAGTACTGAGGGAGCGCCGCACTGTCGGAGGGGCAGTACTGAGGGAGCGCTGCACTGTCGGAGGAGCAGTACTGAGGGAGCGCCGCACTGTCGGAGGAGCAGTACTGAGGGAGTGCCGCACTGTCGGAGGGGCAGTACTGAGGGAGCGCTGCACTGTCAGAGGGGCAGTACTGAGGGAGTGCCGCACTGTCCGAGGGGCAGTACTGAGGGAGCGCTGCACTGTCACAGGGGCAGTACTGAGGGAGCGCCGCACTGTCAGAGGGGCAATACTAGGGGGGCCCCGCACTGTCACAGGGGCAGTACTGGGGGAGTGCCGCACTGTCCGAGGGGCAGTATTGAGGGAGTGCCGCACTGTCCGAGGGGCAGTACTGAGGGAGTGCCGCACTGTCCGAGGGTCAGTACTGAGGGAGTGCCGCACTGTCACAGGAGCCGTACTGAGGGAGTGCCGCACTGTCAGAGGGGCAGTACTGAGGGAGCCCCGCACTGTCGGATGGACAGTACTGAGGGAGCGCTGCACTGTCGGATGGACAGTACTGAGGGAGCGCTGCACTGTCGGATGGACAGTACTGAGGGAGCGCTGCACTGTCGGAGGGGCAGTACTGAGGGAGCGCTGCACTGTCAGGGGCAGTACTGAGGGAGCGCTGCACTGTCGGATGGACAGTACTGAGGGAGCGCTGCACTGTCGGAGGGGCAGTACTGAGGGAGCGCTGCACTGTCGGAGGGGCAGTACTGAGGGAGCCCTGCACTGTCCGAGGGGCAGTACTGAGGGAGCGCGGCTAAGTCACAGGGGCAGTACTGAGGGAGACCCGCACTGTCAGAGGGGCAGTACTGAGGGAGCCCCGCACTGTCAGGGGCAGTACTGGGGGAGCGCCGCACTGTCCGAGGGGCAGTACTGAGGGAGTGCCGCACTGTCAGAGGGGCAGTACTGAGGGAGCCCCGCACTGTCCGAGGGGCAGTACTGAGGGAGCCCCGCACTGTCGGCGGGTCAGTACTGAGGGAGCGCTGCACTGTCACAGGGGCAGTACTGGGGGAGCGCGGCACTGTCAGGGGCAGTGCTGAGGGAGCGCTGCACTGTCAGGGGCAGTACTGGGGGAGCGCTGCACTGTCGGAGGGGCAGTATTGAGGGAGCACTGCACTGTCGGATGGACAGTACTGAGGGAGCGCTGCACTGTCGAAGGGACAGTACTGAGGGAACGCTGCACTGTGAGAGGGGCAGTACTGAGGGAGCGCTGCACTGTCGGAGGGGCAGTACTGAGGGAGCGCTGCACTGTCAGGGGCAGTACTGAGGGAGCGCTGCACTGTCGGATGGACAGTACTGAGGGAGCGCTGCACTGTCGGAGGGGCAGGACTGAGGGAGCGCTGCACTGTCAGGGGCAGTACTGGGGGAGCGCTGCACTGTCGGAGGGGCAGTACTGAGGGAGCCCCGCACTGTCCGAGGGGCAGTACTGAGGGAGCGTGGCACTGTCACAGGGGCAGTACTGAGGGAGCCCCGCACTGTCCGAGGGGCAGTACTGAGGGAGCCCCGCACTGTCGGCGGGTCAGTACTGAGGGAGCGCGGCACTTTCACAGGGGCAGTACTGGGGGAGCGCGGCACTGTCACAGGGGCAGTACTGAGGGAGCGCGGCACTGTCAGGGGCAGTACTGAGGGAGCGCTGCACTGTCGGAGGGGCAGTGCTGAGGGAGTGCCGCACTGTCGGGGGGCAGTACTGAGGGAGCCCCGCACTGTCACAGGGGCAGTACTGAGGGAGTGCCGCACTGTCAGAGGGATGTACTGAGGGAGCGCTGCACTGTCGGAGGGGCAGTACTGAGGGAGTGCCGCACTGTCACAGGGGCAGTACTGAGGGAGTGCTGCACGGTCAGAGGGATGTACTGAGGGAGCGCTGCACTGTCGGAGGGGCAGTACTGAGGGAGCGCCGCGCTTTCACAGGGGCAGTACTGAGGGAGTGCTGCACTGTCGGAGGGTCAGTACTGAGGGGGCGCTGCATTGTCACAGGGGCAGTACTGAGGGAGTGCCGCACTGTCGGAGGGGCAGTACTGAGGGAGCGCTGCACTGTCGGAGGGGCAGTACTGAGGGGGCGCCGCACTGTCGGAGGGGCAGTACTGGGGGAGTGCCGCACTGTCGGAGGGGCAGTACTGAGGGAGCGCCGCACTGTCGGAGGGGCAGTACTGAGGGAGCGCTGCACTGTTGGAGGGGCAGTACTGAGGGAGCGCGGCACTTTCACAGGGGCAGTACTGGGGGAGCGCGGCACTGTCGGAGGGGCAGTACTGAGGGAGTGCTGCACTGTCGGAGGGGCAGTACTGAGGGAGTGCTGCACTGTCGGAGGGGCAGTACTGAGGGAGCGCCGCACTGTCGGAGGGGCAGTACTGAGGGAGTGCTGCACTGTCGGAGGGGCAGTACTGAGGGAGTGCTGCACTGTCGGAGGGGCAGTACTGAGGGAGTGCTGCACTGTCGGAGGGGCAGTACTGAGGGAGCGCTGCACTGTCGGAGGAGCAGTACTGAGGGAGTGCTGCACTGTCGGAGGAGCAGTACTGAGGAACCGCTGCACTGTCGTAGGAGCAGTACTGAGGGAGCGCTGCACTGTCGGAGGAGCAGTACTGAGGAACCGCTGCACTGTCGGAGGGGCTGTACTGAGGAACCGCTGCACTGTCGGAGGGGCAGTACTGAGGGAGCGCTGCACTGTCGGAAGTGCCGTTTTTCAGGTGAGACGTAAAACCGAGGCCCCGTCTGCTCTCTCAGGTGGATGTAAAAGATACCATGACCACTATTTCGAACAGCAGCGGAGTTCTCCCTGGTGTCCTGGGCCAATATTTATCCATCAACCAACATCACTAAAAAAAAACATTATCTGGTCAATATCACACTGCTGTTTGTGGGAGCTTGCTGTGCGCAAAAACGCGGGGCTGCATTTCCTTCATTACAATAGTGACTGCACTTCATTGGCTGAAAACGCTTTGGGACATCCTGAGGACATGAAAGGCGCTATAGAAATGTAAGTCTTTCTTTCTCTAAGTCTCTACATTTCAATAGCATATCGAGTGATGTATTGGGAACACAATCTTACTAGGACACATTTCCTGAGCACCAATGCACAGTTGCTCATTGTAACATCCATTTGAGAGTTGCCTTTGGTCATTGTTGACTCTACATTATTACTTGCATCAAGTTCGGGTCTAAAGCTCGGCTCAGGACTGAACAGTTAAGCTCCTGTTCTTGCGCTGAATCAGTTTGAATTCCCAATGTAATTTGCATCAATGGGGCTGGCTGATTTCACACTGTGACAGGTCCCCCCAGTACATCCCTGGATTTAGTCTCAGCTCCCAGTCTCCATCGGGTACCACCAGCTCTTTAATTGGGCTTCGTGAATTCCGCTTACTTTGCTAATTTTTTCGTTGCTAAATGTACAACATCGGAAACAACAGTTGTACCGAGAGCGCAACACTGCTGTATGTGTGTGTGGTCACGGAGACACGAGGGAGACACATGGTCTGAAGGTGAGCCAGGAGTCTGACCCCTCGTCTCAAATGCAAGGAACTCCTGGGATGAGAGGGCTGTCCTATGGTGAGAGATTGAGCCTATACTCTCCGGAGTTTCGAAGAATGAGAGGTGATCTCATTGAAACGTACAAGATTCTGAGGGGGATTGACAGGGTAGATGCAGCGACGATGTTTCCCCTGGCTGGATTATCTAGAACTAGGGATCACAGTCTCAGGATAAGGGGTTGGCCATTTAGGACTGAGATGAGGAGAAATTTCTTCACTCAGAGGGTTGTGAATCTTTGGAATTCTCTGCCCCAGAGGGCTGTGGAGGCTCAGTCATTGAGTATATTCAAGGCTGAGATCGATAGATTATTGGGCACTAACAGGGCAGATGGGACATAGGTTTAGCGTCTTATCCGAAAGACGGCACCTCCCTCAGGGCTGCATTGGAGTGTCAGCCTAGTTTTATGTGCTCAAGTCCCTGGAGTGGGACTTGAACCCACAACCTTCTGACTCAGAGTAGAGTGTGCTACCCACTGAGCCACAGCTGACAGTGTCGAGGGATATGGGGATAGGGTGGGAAAGTGGAATTGAGATAAAAGATCAGACATTGAATGGGGGAACAGGCTCGAGGGGCCGTATGGCCTACTCCTGCTCCTATTTCTTCATTCCTTAACTCAGGCCCAGAATCTATGTGGACACGGGGTTCCTGGTGAACTGTGGAGCAGGAGCACCTCCGTGTAACCTCTTTCTGTAGAGGAGGTGACTAGGTGGGTGCCTCTTAGATATATCTGATATATTATATAAGAAAGCTTATTTCTTTTCATTCGTTCTTGGGATGTGGGAGTCGCTGGCAAGGCCGGCATTTATTGCCCATCCCTAGTTGCCCTGAGAAGGTGGTGGTGAGCCGTCGTCTTGACAACTGAATGGCTGGCTAGGCCACCTCAGAGGGTAGTTCAGAGAGAGAAAGAGAGAAAGCGAGAGAGAGAGAGAGAAAGAGAGAAAGCGAGAGAGAGAGAGAAAGCGAGAGAGAGAGAAAGAGAGAAAGCGAGAGAGAGAGAAAGAGAGAAAGCGAGAACGAGAGAAAGAGAGATAGGGATAAAGGACAGAAGGTTGTGTGTCTACAGCCCCTTTCACCACCTCAGGACCTTCTAAAATGCTCTACAGCATTTAGCACAAATAGCAATGTGATAATGACCAGATCATCTGTTTTATTTTAGGGATGTTGATCGAGGGATGAATATTGGCCCAGGACACCGGGGAGAACTCCCCTGCTCTTCCACGAAATAGTGGCCGCGGGATCTATTACATCCACCTGAGCGGGTGAGATGGGGCCCAGAATGAATGGCAGCGGAGAGAGGAAAGTTGAGGGCGCTGGTTTTATATGAAGTGCTAAGTTGCCAGTACATACCATCAATGCCACGGGGGACGCCTCCCCGGTGGTCAGGTAAGGATGAGGTTCAGCCGGGTCCCCAGTATCGCCGGGGTCTGTTCAGCCTCCACCCCTGGCTGTGCCGATGAACCGATAGCACCTTCTCCGCCCTGGGCTGCAGGAGTCAAACAAATCGCAGGGTGGGCATCTGAGTTCCCGTCGGCCTCCGGTTGAAGCTCTGTCGCTGCTGCGCTGGAAGTCGCTCTCGGGCCGCCCTCGCGGTTCGATGGTGACCCCGGGTTCCTCCCCGCTGCCCCCTGTGCGTTTGGGTGGATCGGGGTCTCGGGGGTGACTGGGTCTGTACCCGGGCCCTTCCAGCACCCTGCGGACTGCTGGGCTGCAATGTGGCAGCTGGTCTCGGTCTCGCTGACGGAATCTCCTAGGGCTGCCTCTCCTCCCATCGTTCCCACTTCCCGGCCTATCGCAGTCTCTGGATCCTGAAGTTCTTGCACTATTTCCTGGCTCTTAGTGTCCTGCCCTGCCTGGCTATTCTGGCCACCCCCCACTGCCTCCCTGTCCTGTGTTTCTACCAATATTTCCCTGTCCTGTGTTTCTGACCCAGGCTCCCTGTCCTGTGTTTCTGATTGAGGTTCCCTGTCCTGTGTTTCTACCACTATTTCCTTGTCCTGTGTTTCTGACCAAGGCTCCTTGTCCTGTGTTTCTGATTGAGGCTCCTTGTCCTGTGTTTCTACCACCTTTTCCCTGACCTGTGTTTCTGCCTCTCCCTCCCTGTCCTGTGTTTCTGATTTTGGTTCCCTGTCCTGTGTTTCTACCACTATTTCCATGGCCTGTGTTTCTGACCCAGGCTCCCTGTCCTGTGTTTCTGATTGAGGTTCCCTGTCCTGTGTTTCTACCACTATTTCCATGACCTGTATTTCTGCCCCTCCCTCCCTGTCCTGTGTTTCTGACCCAGGTTCCCTGTCCTGTGTTTCTGATTGAGGTTCCCTGTCCTGTGTTTCTACCACTATTCCCAGGGCCTGTGTTTCTGACTCAGGTTCCCTGTCCTGTGTTTCTAACCCAGGCTCCCTGTCCTGTGTTTCTACCACTATTTCCATGACCTGTGTTTCTGCCTCTCCCTCCTTGTCCTGTGTTTCTACCACGATATCAATGACCTGTGTTTCTGCTTCTCCCTCCCTGTCCTGTGTTTTTACCACTATTTCCATGACCTGTGTTTCTGCCCCTCCCTCCTTGTCCTGTGTTTCTGCCTCTCCCTCCCTGTCCGGTGTTTCTACCACTATATCAATGACCTGTGTTTCTGCCCCTCCCTCCTTGCCCTGTGTTTCTGCCTCTCCCTCCCTGTCCTGTGTTTCTACCACTATATCAATGACCTGTGTTTCTGCCTCTCCCTCCCTGTCCTGTGTTTCTACCACGATATCAATGACCTGTGTTTCTGCCTCTCCCTCCCTGTCCTGTGTTTCTACCACTATATCAATGACCTGTGTTTCTGCTTCTCCCTCCCTGTCCTGTGTTTCTACCACTATTTCCATGACCTGTGTTTCTGCATCTCCCTCCCTGTCCTGTGTTTCTGACCTAGGTTCCCTGTCCTGTGTTTCTACCAATATTTCCCTGTCCTGTGTTTCTGACCCAGGTTCCATGTCCTGTGTTTCTACCACTATTTCCATGACCTGTGTTTCTGACCCAGGCCCCGTGTCCTGTGTTTCTTCCACTGCTTCCCTGTCCTGTGTTTCTGACCCAGGCTCCTTGTCCTGTGTTTCTGATTGGGGTTCCCTGTCCTGTGTTTCTACCACTATTTCCATGACCTGTGTTTCTACCACTGCCTCCTTGTCCTGTGTTTCTAACCCAGCCTCCCTGACCTGTGTTCCTGACCCAGGCTCCTTGTCCTGTGTTTCTGATTGAGGCTCCCTGTCCTGTGTTTCTACCACTATTGCCATGACCTGTGTTTCTACCACTGCCTCCTTGTCCTGTGTTTCTAACCCAGCCTCCCTGACCTGTGTTCCTGACCCAGGCTCCTCATCCTGTGTTTCTGATTGAGGCTCCCTGTCCTGTGTTTCTACCACTATTTCCATGACCTGTGTTTCTACCACTGCCTCCTTGTCCTGTGTTTCTAACCCAGCCTCCCTGACCTGTGTCCCTGATCCAGGCTCCTTGTCCTGTGTTTCTGATTGAGGCTCCCTGTCCTGTGTTTCTACCACTATTTCCATGACCTGTGTTTCTGCCTCTCCCTCTCTGTCCTGTGTTTCTGCTGATTCCTTGTCCTGTGTTTCTGACCCAGGCTCCCTGTCCTGTGTTTCTGACCCAAGCTCCCTGTCCTGTGTTTCTGACCCAGGCTCCCTGTCCTGTGTTTCTACCACTGCCTCTCTCTCCTGTGTTTTTGCCTCTCCCTCCCTGTCCTGTGTTTCTACCACTGCCTCCGTGTCCCATGTTTTTGACTCAGGCTCCCTGTTCTGTGTTTCTATCAATATTTCTCTGTCCTGTGTTTCTGCCTCTCCCTCCCTGTCCTGTGTTTTTGCCTCTCCCTCCCTGTCCTGTGCTTCTACTGATTCCCTGTCCTGTGTTTCTGCTGATTCCCTGTCCTGTGTTTCTACTGATTCCCTGTCCTGTGTTTCTACTGATTCTCTGTCCTGTG
Organism: Somniosus microcephalus; assembly: GCF_052327205.1. NCBI lineage: Eukaryota > Metazoa > Chordata > Chondrichthyes > Squaliformes > Somniosidae > Somniosus > Somniosus microcephalus. Next base: position 369,190,936 of record NC_140989.1, on the reverse strand, counting down.
TTTCTACTGATTCTCTGTCCTGTGTTTCTGCTGATTCCCTGTCCTGTGTTTCTGCTGATTCCCGGTCCTGTGTTTCTGCTGATTCCCGGTCCTGTGTTTCTACTGATTCCCTGTCCTGTGTTTCTGCTGATTCTCTGTCCTGTGTTTCTGCTGATTCTCTGTCCTGTGTTTCTACTGATTCCTTGTCCTGTGTTTCTGCTGATTCTCTGTCCTGTGTTTCTGCTGATTCTCTGTCCTGTGTTTCTGCTGATTCTCTGTCCTGTGTTTCTGCTGATTCTCTGTCCTGTGTTTCTACTGATTCCCTGTCCTGTGTTTCTACTGATTCTCTGTCCTGTGTTTCTACTGATTCTCTGTCCTGTGTTTCTGCTGATTCCCTGTCCTGTGTTTCTACTGATTCCCTGTCCTGTGTTTCTACTGATTCCCTGTCCTGTGTGTGCACCACTACCACCACCCTTTGCGTTACTAACCTTTCCCCAATTCTCTCTACTTTAGTTTCTGCCGCTCGTTCAGCTGTTCCCTCATCAGTCTTGCTGTCCTGTGTTGGAGGATGATGCACGGCCTCCTCTGCTTTAGGCTCTTCCACCCTGTGCCTCTGAGCCACACAGTCCTCTGAGCAAACGTCGGGCTCTGCGTCACTGAATCCTCGCTCCGCCTCGGGTTCAACTCCAGCAGCTGTCCGCAATGCCCCAGCCTCGGGTGTCAGACGTCCCAAATGTATCTCTGATTTCCCCTTTTCACTTTCTTGCCTTGTCCCGACTTCTGTTACCCGAGTTTCTGTGTCCGCCTGCTCTCCCTCACAGAGCCCCTGCGAGCCTCTCGTGTGCATCAGTGGGCGGGCTTCAGTCTTATCTCCTGAATCTGCCTCTTCATCTTGCAATTTTGCACCTCCCTCGCCTTTTTGCTTGTTCCCTGGGAATGTGCGACTTTCAGCGTCTTCTGTTAAAGCTTCGGAATCCTCCTTCATCTCCAGTCCTTGCTCTTCCAGGTCCCCAGATCCTGATGGGCTCTTCCCTCCATCAATTAGCGCGTGGACTTCAATGCGTGTCACAAAAGCCGCCGCCGTTTCCTCTACTCGTACTTGTGAATCTCCCTCCATTTTATCATCGGTTTCTTCACATCCCTCAGCCTCCACCGCCAGACACCTCAAATCCACCTCCCCGGCCTTTCCTTCTGAACCTGCTTGAGTTATCCTCACTGTAGGATTCTCAGACACGGTCGCAGGAGCAGCTAAATCCGCCTCAGTTTCACCCTCCACCTCTGCCTCTTCTATTTGTGTTTCTGGACCAGCTTCAGGAGCAGCACCTGGACTTACGGCAATCTGGCCCAATTGCGCTTTAGATACCACATTGAGAACTGGAACTGTGAGCCCTTCACTGGACTCCACAATCTGAGATCCCAGCTCCATTGCTTGAATGTTTCCTTCGCTGCCTCCCATCTCCATACCTGCAGATTTGGAATTTTCCTTAGCCACTGCCTCTACTTTTACTTCAAACTCTACCCCAGCCTCTTTGTCTTCCATCAGTTTTACTGAGTCTACATTGCTTACTCTGTCCTGAACTTTATAAGGGATCTGTTTCAGGTCACTTGGGGTCACCTCAGGATTACTTTCGCTGGCTTCCTGGCAACTTCCAATTGGTAAGGAACCCATTCCTAGTTCTTCTTCATCATCAGGAATCTCCGATCCTTTTCCCATTGGGCCATTCTCTGCTGGCTCAACGTGGGCCCTGGGAGGGTCTTCCAACAACATTCTGATCTTGGAAGCTCCTTCGGGATTTTCATCGGTCTGAACTGATGATTTACGTTCAGGCTCCTGACTTCTTGATGCCGACTCCTTGGCGGGTTTCCCGTCTCGCGCGCTCTGAACTTCGCCAACATCTGCAGCTCTCAGTTCCAACGCTGCCGTGTTCCGCGCTTCTGACTCCGCCTCTTTGCCGGTTTCATTCTCCACATCTGGAGTGGCTCCCGGTTTGGATTCAGTGTCTTCCGATTCCGTTCTGAGAGTGCCCATCTCCCGTTCTCCAGTTCCCAGCACCGGATTAAGGAGGTTACTTGCCGTCCCATTGCCCAGTTTCTCAAGGTTGAGTCCCGCTGTCACAATAGACGCCAGAGTTTCCTCGCTGCCCTCATCCCCGGTTGGTAAATCAATGGAAGGAGGTATCGGTTGATTGAGGTCTTGGTCTGGTTCATTTCTTATCACCAATCCCCCTTGTTCCAGACCAGTTTCCTCCTTCGCCCTTTCTCCCACATCGAGTATGGAACCCAGCACTGAGCTGGCATCTGATTGTACTCTTCCATCTTCCTCATTTCCTACATATTCCGTTTCTTCTGCATCAGGACCTGCCTCAGACACTTCCAAACTCAGTAGTTGTACTTCAGACAGGATCGTGCTCACCGCTGACACGATCTGCATTTCGGTCTCTGGTGCACCCCGAACTTCGACATTGCTTTCTTTGTCTTCTACTTCCACGTGTTCCTCGGATTTTGCGGCACTCAGTTCGGTGGCAGTTTCTGCCGTACGGGTTTGCGTAACCAGCATTTGATCTCCTGACCTTGAAGCCTCTGTGTCTTCAACTCCTCCGGCTCTACTTCCATCTTCAGCCAATGCGTTCTCGCCTTTGATCTTAGCGTCCCTTTCTTCATGGAGTCTTCCTTCTCCTTCTTCCATTTCTTGTTCTATCAGTGCCAAAGAGTCCAAAAGTATTTCCCCGTTCTCAGAGTCTGCTTCTTTTGCATTCCTGAGAGCAGAGGGAAGCTTTTCAGGCCATTCATTCTCTTCTTGTTCTTCATTCAGAGAGGAATTGGTAGTGTCTTCACCATCAGTGATCTTCACTGTCCCTCCTCCCATCTTGGAATCTTCAACATCTGTAACAGGATCGGTGCATTGGCCTGTTAACCCTTTCACTTCCAGTATTGCCGTCGGTTCCCAAAGATTTACACATCCCTTTGATAATGGATCTATCAATTCTTCTTGCTTCGCTCCCACCAATTGTTCTGTGCCTGTCGACACCTCTCCTGTGTCCTGTGTGGCTGATGGGATCTCACCTGAAACAAATTACAGGAATGATGTTGGAACATCATGTAAACCGGTCATTTTACTATTTCTACAGTTTACAACGAATACAACTTTGATTTATATAGCACCTTTAACGTAGTACAACATCCCAAGGAGCTTCACAGGCGCGATTATCAAATAAATTTGACACCGAGCCACATATAGAGATATTAGGAGAGGTTACCAAAAGCTTGGTCAAAGAGGTAGGTTTTAAGGAGCATCTTAAAGGAGGAGAGAGAGGCGGAGAGGTTTAGGGAGGGAATTCCAGAGCTTAGGGCCCAGGCAGCTGAAGGCATGGCCACCAATGGTCGAGCGATTATAATCAGGGATGTGCAAGAGGCCAGAATTAGTGGAACACAGAGATCTCGGAGGGTTGTGGGGCTGGAGGAGGTTACAAAGAAAGGGAGGGGTGAGGCCATAGAGAGAGTTGAAAACAAGGATGAGAATTATAAACTCGAAGCGTTGCCGGACCGGGAGACAAGGCAGGTCAGCGATTACAGGGGGTGATGGGTGAGTGGGACTGGGTGAGTTAGGACACGGGGCAATGAGCACAGGGGGTGATGGGTGAATGGGACTGGGTGTGAGTTAGGACACGGGGGCAGTGAGCACAGAGGTGATGGGTGAACAGGACTCGGTGTGAGTTACGACACAGGGCAGTGAGCACAGGGGGTGATGGGTGAACGGGACTTGGTGTGAGTTAGGACACGGGGCAATGAGCACAGGGGGTGATGGGTGAACGGGACTGGGTGTGAGTTAGGACACGGGGCAGTGAGCACAGGGGTGATGGGTGAATGGGACTTGGTGCGAGTTAGGACACGGGGCAGTGAGCACAGGGGTGATGGGTGAACGGGACTTGGTGCGAGTTAGGACACGGGACAGTGAGCACAGGGGGTGATGGGTGAACGGGACTTGGTGCGAGTTAGGACACGGGGCAGTGAGCACAGGGGGTGATGGGTGAACGGGACTTGGTGTGAGTTAGGACACGGGGCAGTGAGCACAGGGGGTGATGGGTGAATGGGACTGGGTGTGAGTTAGGACACGGGGCAGTGAGCACAGGGGGTGATGGGTGAACGGGACTGGGTGTGAGTTAGGACACGGGGCAGTGAGCACAGGGGGTGATGGGTGAACGGGACTGGGTGTGAGTTAGGACACGGGGCAGTGAGCACAGGGGGTGAGGGGTGAACGCGACTTGGTGTGAGTTAGGACACGGGGCAGTGAGCACAGGGGGCGATGGGTGAACGGGACTGGGTGTGAGTTAGGACACGGGGGCAGCAGAGTCTTGGATGAGCTCAAGTTTATGGAGGGTGGAAAGTGGGAGGCGGGTCAGGAGAGCGTTTGACTAATCAGGTCTAGCAGTAACAAAGGCAGGGATGAGGGTTTCAGCAGATGAGCTGAGGCAGGGGCGGAGACGGGCAGTGTGATGGAGAATGAAGGAGGCGGTCTCGGTGACATTTACGTCCTAAATGTTTGTAGATATACTTCCTGTTAGTGTCACAGTTAATTCCCGTCACACATTTGCTGTCACATTTTGTTGATTAACTGTCCAAGAGTGTCCCCTGCCTCATCAGGAGCAATGCCACGGGATCTCCACTAGTGGCGTGGCTCACAGAGAGTCAGGGCTAGTATAGTTTTCAGGTGGGAGGGTGGGTGATAGTTGGACCAGCGCACTCGGATGCAATCCATCCCCCCATTTTAAAGCCGTACATTGTCTCTTTATTTTTGTCATTGCATTATCAGAAAAGAAATAACTCGCATTTATATAACTCGCCTTTCACAACGGCTGCAAACAGCGACACCACTATTCCGGGCCAGAATGGAGACAATTGGGTAATTCCCCCGTCAATCATGCCTGGAGACCGCGCTACTGTCAGTGACTGGGATTGATTTTACACACATCATTTGTATTGTGTAACTATCCTCCACTCACTGCCATTTGCTGGAGAAATAATCCTGCTTTTATCAGGAGACTTTGCTGTAGTTTCGGTCATGAGCTCTGTATGCTGCAGTTCATAAATTCTGTTTGCTGATTGTTGAGTAAATAGACCCTGTTTGCTGATTGTTGAGTAAATAGACCCTGTTTGCTGATTGCTGAGTAAATAGACTCTGTTTGCTGTATGCTGAGTAAATAGACTCTGTCTTCCGTTTGCTGAGTAAATAGACTCTGTTTGTTGATTGTTGAGTAGACTGTTTGCTATTTGCTGAGTAAATAAATGGGGGGAGGGGTGGGGAGAAATTCCATTGCTTAGCACCCGCAGTTAAGGCTGGTTTCGGCAAAAAAATGGCAGCCGCCTCGCTTCCACCCATGGACACCATTTTGGTAAGGACCAAACAAGAGGTGTCGTTTACCCACGTCTGAAGCTGGCATAAGGCCATTAACACATGCAAATAAGGGACCTAACACTTGCTTCTGCTCACTCTTGCAAATTTGGGTTGTGTCTGAGGAGCCAGCACCAGCGCCAGCGATGTATATCCCCGGGAAAACCAATGCTAAACAGCACGAAATTTTAAAATGGGTAACTACTTACCATTATCATTGGGGCTCCCGGTCTCGAGATCTCCAACCTCACTCCCAACTCTGACCCCCAGGCCCCCCCTCCCCCAATCTTCCTCTGACCCTGGTCGCGACCTCTTAGCCACCCCCGATATCACTACTGACCCCCAAACAATACTGCAGGCCCCCCCCAATCTTCTTACCCAACCCCCGACAGCCATCCGATCACAGAGTCCAAGGCCCACCCGTTCCTCCTCCAGGCTCACGCTATGCAACCCAAACACTTACCTGGAAATTGGAGCTTCCACCTGCCGGGCTCCTACCGCAGCTCCATCTGCATGAAAATGAGGTTCGAGGCCCAGAATCCTGGGCTTCTCAGACCCTGCCATTTGAATGCGGGCTGTTAGGACTCTGCGGGTAAGGTGCCTACAAATGGACACTGCCCAATTCCTAGGCCTGTGTTTGCTGATTGCTGAGTAAATAGACTCTGGGCTAGAAATTCATTATAACCCCGGATGGGTGGTGTCAGTAGAAACGTTGGCGAATTAGCGCCAGGCGCAAATGCTTTAGACTGCATGCAAAATTCATCCTCACTGCTCAAAAAAATAATTGGAGTCCTAATTCAAGTCTTAAAACCCAAGCTCATTGGCGTTACACTCAAAGGATGGACCAATATCAGATGCAGTGTAATTGTAAATCACGATTGCCACAGGTTTTTTACTACTTAAAGGGGCGGTTCATTGATGCATCAGCACCTCATTCTCAGCATTTCTGGCTGTGCAGCTGCCTCAACAAACACGAGCGCAAGCATGAGCGCGAGCGCAAGCCGGTGCCGGAGCCGGAGGACTGAAGCAGCTGTACTCATGGCAGATCCACGCCATAGGGAGAGAGCCCGCAGATTCTCCGATGAAGCATCGGAAGCATTTGGTTTTTGCTGTGGAGAGACAGAGGGCGGAGCTCTACCCGGCAAGTGGCAGGAGGCTCTCACCGCAAGTCTCCTGCACCATGTGGAGGGAGGTAGCACAGCAGGTCTCGGGCAGCACTGTGGTCCCCAGGACCCACTCACAGTGCAGGAAGAAATTTAACAACCTCACTCGGGTGGTCAGTGTGAGTGAATGCTTCAACAAATGCTACATACCACCATCTGTACCACAATCTGCACACACTGGCCAAAGCACCACACCCCCAGCACTCACCTACCAACAATCTCTACTGAGCAACACTCACACCCACATCTCATACCTTGCACACAATGGCAGATATTCAACTATGGCAGGCACATCACCCAAACACATTACTCCACACTCACTCACACACTTTCTCTTGCAGGCCAAGGTGGCTCACAACAGGAGGGAGCAGGAGAGCACAGGCGGGGACAAGGCAACACCCAACCGCTGTCTGCGCTGGAGAATCGAGTGCCGCAGATTATTGGTCGCCAGGTGGTGGGCGCCATGGCCACCGGCGACGTTGACCCCCTTGGGGACAACAGTATGTTCATCCCTATGCCTTCTTCTCGCATCCCACTTCCCCCTCACCCCACAAGCCTTTCGCACTTTCCAGCTAATTATGCTGTATGCATGCCTTTCTCCCTTCCTGCCGCCCTCTTAACCCAACTCTTGTGCCTTTATACTTTCTCAGACTGCTCTCATGCAGTCTCAGCTTGATGCCACGCAAGCTCTGACTGCTGCCATCGTGGCTGGGTCTACCACCGTTGACCGGGGCTTTCACAGTGTTGCAGCAGGCCAGCAATCTGTGCTCCAACAGATTGGTAGTGATGCTGAGGTGCTGCCCCGGGGGAGTGGCATTGGGTCAGTGGAACAGGAACCTGCTGTCCTCTCTCAGGATGACAGCATTCCTGCTCCCACCACTGCCACTCCGCCATTGCCCTTGCAGCTGCCTGTCATCCAGCCAGCCCAGACTCCTGCCGCCCATGCTGAGGTGGTGCAGTCTACAGTCGGGCCTTCCAGGCCCAGAGCTGGTCGAGGCCGTCCTGCAAGGCCATCTGAAGTCTCCCACATAGACACTCAGCAGATTTCCACCAGCCCTGCTGCAGCCACTGGGCCAACACTTCGTAGGAGCACTAGAGTAGGCAAAGGCACAGTAACGAGAGGCACTAAGGGATTGCACAAGGGTGAATAATTAATATTTTTGGTGTAAAAATGTGTTCACTGAATTTTGATAAATGTATTAATTCGGTTACCATTCTTTTGTGGTGTCTGTCATTTCAGCTTTGTGCGGTGTGATATGGCTTGCGAGAGGAATGGAATGATGGGAATGTGGTGAGCAAAGGGGATCTGGGCTTTAAGTCACCCTGGTGTGAGGCTGTCTGTTTGCAGGAGGTGGCAGAGTTCAGTGACCACCTCCTTGGTGAAGCGGAGCCGTCTAATTCACTGCTCCTTGCTTAATTGAAGGTAGGAGAAGTGCTCTCGGAATACCCTTGGATGGTGAGAGCCCTGATGGCCCACCTCATCTCTTGCACATATGTTCCCATATTTCTCTCTGCCTACGCTCCCTCCACCATAGATCCTGGAGGGCGAGATGGCATGCCAGTACAGCCCGCATTAACGTTACCAAGTTTAGCAGTTTGATTCTATGAATAGGCAGGAACCTAGAGGCAGGAACCCTCACAACATTCAAGAAGCATTTAGATGAGCACTTGAAATGCCATAGCATACAAGGCTATGGACCAAGTGCTGGAAAATGGGATTAGAATAGACAGGGCTTGATGGCCGGCACGGTCACGATGGGGCAAAGGGCCTCTTTCTGTTCTGTATAACTGTATGACTCTATGAATAAATGTAACTACTTTTTAGTTGCCACATGACTACTGATACAAAAGAACCTTGAAATAACTGAATGAAACTATTGCAGTATGTGAAACTAACAAGAAACCACTTAAACTTTACTATTCTGACAGCTGCGAGTGATTACTGATGAACCCTTTAAATAATGTCCCTGGAGCCAGCTTCCTGGTGCTTCAAACCAGCTCTCCCTGTCGGTGTTTACTCCAGGCGCTAAGGTAAGTGGCGAGAGTCAATTTAGCACATCAGGCAGTCAGTGAGAGATGCACACTCACTGACGTCACACTCCACCTGGCATTCACGTTCCTGGCGATATCTCTTACTGGCGGCGCTACAGGGGTGCGGGATTTGGCCTGCGGTGCTGGAATTGCCTCGCCCCGGTGATACTGGTCTACTGCCCCATTAGAGCCATCTGCTGGCGCTAATGAGAGGTGCTAACAGGAGGCACTAAGGGGATGACTTTTTCCCACTCTGTTTAATAATTGCTGAGTAAATAGACTCTGTTTGCTGACTGATGAGTAAATAGACTCTGTTTGCTGTAAAGTAGACTGGGGCCACAAGATGGGGAGCAGGGCACAAACACTGGAGACACTGGATTCACACATTGGAAATGGTGGCTTCTACAGAAATACCCAAGGTTCCTTCAAAGCAGCTTCTTGAATCCAACCTCTATGATCTAGCTTTTCAAACAGAAGTGCCTGACTGGTGGATCCCAGAAAACTCCTGAGGTCATCATGCTATGTGTAGCTGTTACATAGAATCTCACAGAATGGACAGCACAGAAACTGGCCGTTCAGCCCAGCTGGTCTGTGCCGGTGTTAATGCTCCACACGAGCCTCCTCCCACCCCTCTTCATCTCACCTCAGTTGCACTACTCATTGACACACATCGCACATTGCTTCTAGTGCTGTACACTCACAGACACACACTTTCTGCAACTAAACCACTATTTTCCTTTCAAATCATTATAGGTTCCCATGTCAATATACAGAATGGAAACTGCCTGTGTAAACTCGTCAAGTTGCAAATACAACCAGTGATACGTACATATATTTTGTTTTAATTCATTCTCGGGTTGTGGGCATCACTGGAAATTTATTGCCCATCCCCTAGCTAAGAATATAAGAACATAAGAAATAGGAGCAGGAGTCGGCCATTTGGCCCCTTGAGCCTGCTCCGCCATTCAAAATGATCATAGCTGATCTTCTACCTCATCTCCACTTTCCTGCACTATCCCCATATCCCTTGATTCCCTTAATATTCAAAAATCTATCGATCTCTGTCTTGAATATACTCAACGACTGAGCCTCCACAGCCCTCTGGGGCAGAGAATTCCAAAGATTCACCACCCTCTGAGTGAAGAAATTTCTCCTCATCTCAGTCCTAAATGGCCGACCCCTTATTCTGAGACTGTGACCCCTGGTTCTAGACTCCACAGCCAGGGGGAACATCCTCCCTGCATCTACCCTATCAAGGCCTGTAAGAATTTTGTATGTTTCAATGAGATCACCTCTCATTCTTCTAAACTCCAGAGAATATAGGCCTAGTCTACTCAATCTCTCCTCATAGGACAATCCCCCCATCCCAGGAACCAGTCTGGTGAACCTTCGTTGCACTTCCTCTATGGCAAGTATATCCTTCCTTAGGTAAGGAGACCAAAACTGTACACAATACTCCAGGTGTGGTCTCACCAGGGCCCTATATAATTACAGTAAGACGACTTTACTCTTATACTCAAATCCTCCTGTAAGAAAGGCCAACATACCATTTGATTTCCTAATTGCTTGCTGTAGCTGCATGTTAACTTTCAGTGATTGGTGTAGAAGGACACCCAGATCCCTCTGAACACCAACATTTCCCAATCTCTCACCATTTAAAAATACTCTGTTAGAAACATAGAAAAATAGGAGCAGGAGCAGGAGTAGGCCATTCGGCCCTTTGAGCCTGCTCCGCCATTTAATATGATCATCGCTGATTCTCTATCTCAATACCATATTCCTGCACTCTCCCCATATCCCTTGATGCCTTTTGTGTCTAGAAATCTATCTATCTCCTTCTTAAATATATTCAGTGACTTGGCCTCCACAACCTTCTGTGTTAGAGAATTCCACAGCTTCACCACCTTCTGAGTGAAGACATTTCTCCTCATCTCAGTCCTAAATGTCCTACCCCGTATCCGGAGACTGTGACCCCTCGTTCTAGACCCCCCCAGCCAGGGGAAACATCCTCCCTGCATCCAGTCTGTCTAGCTTTGTCAGAATTTTATACGTTTCAATGAGATCCCCTCTCATTCTTCTAAACTGCTTTTCTATTTTTCCTACCAAAGTGGATAACTTCACATTTCTCCACATTATATTCCATTTGCCATGTTCTTGCCCACTCACTTAGCTTGTCTATATCTCCTTGAAGCCTCCTTGCATTCCCCTCACAACTTACATTCCCACCCAGCTTTGTATCATTAGCAAACTTGGATATATTACATTTGGTCCCCTCATCCAAATAGTTGGCCCTTGAGAAGGTGGTGGTGAGCCTTTCTCTTGAACCTCTGTGGTCCATGTGGTGAAGGTGCTCCCACAGTGCTGTTAGTTTGGGGTTCCAGGATTTTGACCCAGTTTTTGAACGATGAAGGAACAGCAATATATTTCCAAGTCAGGATGGTGTGTTACTTGGAGGGAAACTTGGAGGCGGTGGTGTTCCCATGCACCCGCTGCCCTTGACCTTGGAGTTGAGTCACTCACCACAGAATACCCAGCCTCTGACCTGTGCTTGTCACCACAGTATTTCTGTGGCTGGTCCAGTTAAGTTTCTGGTCAATGGCGACCCCCAGGATGTTGATGGTGGGGGATTCGGCGATGGTAATGCCGTTGAATGTCAACCGGAGGTGTTTAGACTCTCTCTTGTTGGAGATGATCATTGTCTGGCACTTGTGTGGTGCAAATGTTACTTGCCACTTATCAGGCCAAGCCTTGATATTGTTCAGGTCTTGCTGCATGTGGGCATGGACTACTTCATTATCTGAGAAATTCCAAATGGAACTGAACACTGTGCAGTCATCAGAGGACATCCCCACTTCTGACCTTATGGTGGAGGGAAGGTCATTGATGAAGCAGCTGAAGATGGTTGGGCCTAGGACACTGCCCTGAGGAACTCCTGCAGCGATGTCCTGGGGCTGAGATGATTGACCTCCAACAACCACAACCATCATCCTTTGTGCTAGGTATGACTCCAGCCAGTGGAAAGTTTCCCCGATTCCCATTGACTTCAGTTCTACTAGGGCTCCTTGATGCCACACTCAGTCAAATGCTGCCTTGATGTCAAGGAAGGACAGTCACTCTCACCTCTCCTCTGGAATTCAGCTCTTTTGTCCATGTTTGGACCAAGGCTGTAATGAGGTCAGTGTAGTGTATGTACCCGTCTACCTTTAAGAGAACTATTGTATGTAACCGTCCACCTTTAAGAGAACTACTTTAGGTGTTGCACTACTTTGTTGGCTTCTGTATACTGTAATACCGACGGTGACCACACCGGTCTATAAGTGCTGTGTCAGGATTTATTGGGCAGATTCGCCCTGACCTTCGAATAGTAAAGTCCTGTTTTAAGTTACTCTGGTAGTCTGTGTATTAATTAACTAAACAACCCACAGACTTTACAGTGGCGATGAGTCCGATCGTACCCTGCGGCAACAATACTTCCGAAGCAGTTAACGAGCGTCGAGAAGAGGCAACCGCCCTCGTCATTCTGCTGGGAGAAAACTCGAGTCTGCAGAGCTGGAAAGGAGGAAGAATTCAGAGACAAAGACTTCCATCAGCAACAGGCACTGACTGTCCCTTCTGCCACGGTGAGGAGTGAGCCGATCAGCACGAGAAGCAAGCCGGCCACGGTGACTGTGAGTAAGGGAAAAGTAAAAAGAATAACCAGAGGATAAGGGCGGTGCACTCGACCACGGTCGAGGGGGAAAGGAGCCGGACAGAAGTCGGGCCCAGAGGCGCTGAGACTGGGGCAGCGTGGAGCAAGGAAGCCGCAGTACAGACAGGCTGGGGACGCAACGGCGTCGTGAGACAGCTAGACCGCGACCGGCGAAAAAGGCCAGGCAGCGACCGAAGCCACGAAGCGCTGCGACCGGGAGCGTAGGCGCGGGAAGATATAAAAACTCAGCCGCAGCCGGGGAGGGAAGCACCGGACTGCGAGAGGGCTGGGAGGCGCGATTGGGAGCCGAGCAAGCGGGAGAGGCAGAGCCGACCAAGGGAGACTGAGCGAGAGCCAGTCCAGCGGCTGAAACTGTTCGCCGTCAACGGGGTGTACCCAGCGCCGGTAGAGCCGAGCGAGCGGGAGAGAGACAGAGCCCGAGCAAGGGGAACTGAGCGAGAGCCAGCCCAGCGGCTGAAACTGTTCGCCGTCAACGGGGTGTACCCAACGCCGGTTGCCCTGCCGAGAAAAGGGAAAGCACTGAAGCCGACGCGCAGGCTGTGAACCTGAAAGCCAGCGGCCGTCGCCCGTGGGGAAAGTGTACCCCTTCCGCCAGGGGAAGAAACGTGGGAAGCCGCCATTAGGCGGAGAAGAAGACAGAAGCGGGGAACCGCCATTGAAGTGGGCGGGGAGAGAAGATAAGCGCGGGAAACCGCCATTTTCGCGGGAACCGCCATCTTGAAAAAAAAAAAGAAAATTTAAAGAAATAATCCGTGGTGTTATCAGGAAGAGAGGAAGATGCCTAAGCGTGGTAACATCAACGATTTTAATTCCGAGGTAGAAGACTGGGCCACGTATGTGGAACGCATTGGTGAGCCCAATAAAATAGAAGAAGATGACAAAGCTATAACCTTGCTAAACTCGATGGGCGCGAAGACATACGGGCTCTTGAAGCATCTACTAGCACCAGCTAAACCGGCGGATCAGACTTTCGATGATATTGTTGCTGTCCTGAAGGATCATTTTAACCCGCACCACTGATGTTAGTGGAACGATCCAAATTTTACGCGAGAACGCAACGGAAAGAGGAAAGCAACGCGGAATACCTGATTGAACTGCGTAGGCTAACGAAACACTGTCAGTTTAGGGAAAATCTGGCAGAGGCACTCAGAGACAAATTCGTGTGCGGAATGTCGAAGGAAGAAACACAAAAACGACTGCTCGAAGAGAACGATCTTACACTTGATAAAGCTGTCCTTATTGCTGCATCGAACGAAGCCGCAGCGAAAGGAATGGCGGAAATGCAGCTAAAGGCAGCGGCACTCAGTGTGCAGCAAATTACTTCGGGTACAACGAAATGCTATCGTTGTGGGAAGACAACACACGACCAGAACCAATGCTGGTTTAAAAACCAGGAATGTAGGAAATGTGGCAAGCTCGGTCACATAGCTAAGGTATGCCGGTCAGGAAAGAAGACCAACAATAATGAGTCACCACAAAAGAGGGACAGAAAGGTACATGAGGTGACTAGGAAGAGCCCGGAAGAACAGAATTCGGACTCACACTCCAACTGCAAGGAACTGGATAGTCTGAGAATTCACAATGTGAGTAATGAAGCTGACCGACAAGCTATCTGGATCACACTACAGATTGCAAAAGTCCAAGTGAAAATGGAAGTGGACACTGGATCGGCGTTGACGGTCATGAATAAGCATGATTATAAAAAGTTATTCAAGCATATTCCCCTACGGGATACAGAACTAGTATTGCAGACATACACGGGGCACAAAGTATACCCCATCGGAAAGATAGAAGTCAAGGTGAGATACAAGGACAAAGATCACCAAAGGATGGACCTGTATGTGTTGCCTGAGGGAGGTCCACCACTTCTGGGACGGGAGTGGATCAGGAAAATAAAGATAGACTGGCATTCACTAAACACCATGACGGTAGATTCCGGAAAGGAAGATGTCAAACCTGAACGGTTGTCCAGAATATTGGACGAAGCTAAAGAGGTATTCCAGCAAGGACTGGGAACACTGCGAGGAATTAAAGCAAAGGTTAAGATTGCAGAACATGCAAGCCCAAAATTTTTCAAAGCCAGATCGGTACCTTACGCGATACGACCTGCTGTGGAGGCAGAACTGGAAGAACTTGAACGATCAGGGGTACTGTCAAAAGTGGACTGGAGTGAGTGGGCCACGCCCATTGTTCCCGTCATGAAGTCTTCACCAAGTACCAAGCCAGGGGGACCGGGGAAGGTCCGCATCTGCGGAGACTTCAAGATCACAGTGAATCCGGTGCTTCACACGGTACAATGCCCGCTTCCGCGGATTGAAGATATCTTTGCTTCGTTGGCTGGAGGGAAACACTTCACCAAGATAGACCTGGCACAGGCATACTTACAAATGGAAGTCGAGGAAGAGTCGCGTCAGTACCTCACCATCAACACACACAGAGGCTTGTATCGTTATAATAGACTGGTTTTTGGGGTAGCTTCGGCTCCAGCAATTTGGCAGAGGGCCATGGAGCAGGTATTACAAGGAATTCCAAGCACGCGGTGTTACTTAGACGATATCCTGATTACGGGAGAAGACGAGGAAGAACACCTCACAAATTTGAAACTGGTGCTCACTAGGTTGAAGGAATATGGCCTTCGAGTTAATCGCAAGAAATGTGAGTTCTTCCAAAAACGGATCTCGTACTGCGGTCATGTCATTGACCGAGAGGGGCTGCACAAGTCACCTGACAAGATAGAAGCTGTCGTGAAGGCCCCCGCTCCGGAAAACGTATCACAGTTAAGATCATTCTTGGGGTTGATTAATTATTATCACAAGTTTCTGCCGAATCTATCCACGGTGCTGCATCCGCTGAATGCTCTGTTGCGGAAAGAAGTACCATGGAAGTGGAGTGAGGAATGTAAAAAGGCCTTTCGCAGGAGCAAGGCGTTGATTACCTCTGAAGAAGTGTTGGCTCATTTCAACCCAATGTTACCTCTTCGTCTAGCTTGTGATGCTTCCCCCTATGGAATTGGAGCAGTACTTTCACACAAGTTACCAAATGGCTCGGAAAGGCCAGTGGCATTCGCGTCCCGATCATTGACCTCCGCGGAGCGAAATTATGCTCAAATAGATAGGGAGGCCCTCAGCCTTGTGTGGGGCGTAAAGAAATTCAATCATTACCTGCAGGGCAAGAAGTTCACATTACTGACAGACCACCAGCCGTTGGTGTCCATATTCAACCCTAACAAGGCCGTTTCCACCATGACAGCGCAAAGGTTACAGAGGTGGTCCGTGTTACTTGGGGCACACCAATATGACATCGAATACAAAAGGTCCAAACAGCATGGAAATGCTGATGGGTTATCGCGCTTGCCATTGCCGATAGTAGAAGAAGCGACTACAGTGGACCCGGTAGAGATGTTCCACTCATCCATAGTGGAATGTCTACCAGTAACAAATTCGATGATCGAAAACGAAACAAGAAATGACCCGACTCTCTCACGAGTCTATGATTTAACGGTGGAGGGATGGCCAGCACAGGGCGAACCAACGCTGCCAGCATTTTCGCAGAGAAAAGAACAGCTGTCAGTGTGTCGAGGAACCCTGATGTGTGGATCTAGAGTGGTGATTCCACCCAAACTTCAACAGAAGGTGTTAAAGGAGCTGCACGAGGGACATCTGGGTGGAGTGAAAATGAAGAACCTAGCAAGAGCGTTTGTGTGGTGGCCAGGCATTGATGGGGACATCGAAGAAATCACTAAGAGCTGTCTAGGATGCCAGAAGGTCCAAAACGCGCCACCACAGGCTCCTCTGCATCCATGGGAGTGGCCCTCATCTCCTTGGCAAAGGGTACACATCGACTTTGCTGGTCCATTTATGGACTCAATGTTTCTAATAGCGGTGGATGCACACTCCAAGTGGCCGGAGGTAATAAAGATGTCCACCACCACCACGGAAAAAACCATCACAGTGTTAAGGACCATGTTTGCTAGGAATGGGCTGCCGGAACAGATCTGTTCTGATAATGGACCGCAATTTGTGTCCGAAGAATTCAAGAAATTCTTAAAGAGCAATGGGGTTAAGCACTACACGTCAGCCCCATACCATCCCGCCTCCAATGGATTGGCTGAAAGGTTTGTCCAGACCTTCAAGAAGGCCATAAAGGCCATGGGTAATGAAGCCATTAACTTACAACATAAGGTGGATAGCTTCTTGTTGGCGTACAGGAATGCAACACATGCGGTCACAAATCAAACTCCCGCCATGATGTTTTTTAATAGACGACTAAGATGCCGGCTGGATTTGCTTAAGCCAAACGTCAGAAGGGACGTAGAGAACCGGCAATTCCAGGGCATGAATGAAAGGCCAACTAGATCTTTTCAGATAGGTCAACAAGTTTTGGCCCGGGACTACCGTACCGAGAAATGGCAGCCTGGAACTATTGGAAAAAGGCTAGGGCCGTTGATGTATACGGTGGACATTGGGGACAGTATAATAAGGTGCCATGTTGACCAGATCATAGGGTCAGCCACAAATGGCCAACCTACTCCACCACCTTACACGGTTAATGTTGAGACAGAGATACCCAGAACACCTACCTCCGATCTGGTAATACTGGAATCAGATGAACCTGACACTGTCCTTCAAGCCGAATCGACCTTGCCAGAAGCACCTACTACCCCGCCGGGAGTTACGACACCACCGAGGCGTTATCCGGACAGAGTCCGGAAACCTCCAGAGAGACTGAATCTGTGAACTGTCTTGCATAAAGTTGTATATATGTTATAATGTATGTTTAATGGGGAATCAGTATGTTGTAAGCTAAAAAGGGAGGATTGTAGTGTATGTACCCGTCTACCTTTAAGAGAACTATTGTATGTAACCGTCCACCTTTAAGAGAACTACTTTAGGTGTTGCACTACTTTGTTGGCTTCTGTATACTGTAATACCGACGGTGACCACACCGGTATATAAGTGCTGTGTCAGGATTTATTGGGCAGATTCGCCCTGACCTTCGAATAGTAAAGTCCTGTTTTAAGTTACTCTGGTAGTCTGTGTATTAATTAACTAAACAACCCACAGACTTTACAGTCAGGAGCCAAGTGGTCCTGGCAGAACCCAAACTGGGCATCAGTGAGCTAGTTATTGGTGAGTAAGTGCCGCTTGATAGCACTGTTGACGACACCTTCCATCACTTTGCTGATAATTGAGAGTAGACTGATGGGGCGGTAATTGGACATATTGGATTTGTCCTGCTTTTTATGGATAGGACATACCTGGGCAATTTTCCACTTTGTCGGGTAGATGCCAGTGTTGCAACTATACAGGAACAACTTGGCTAGAGGCGCGGCTAGTTCTGGAGCACAAGTCTTCAGCACGACAGCCGGGATGTTGTCGGGGCCCACAGCCTTTGCTGTATCCAGTGCACTCAGCTGTTCCTGATATCAGGTGGAGTGAATCAAATTGGCTGAAGACTGGCTTCTGTGATGGTGGGGACCTCAGGAGGAGGCTGTGATGGAGCAACCACTCGGCACTTCTGGCTGAAGATGGTTGCAAACGGTTCAGCTTTGTCTTTTGCACTCACGTGCTGGACTCGGCCATTGTTGAGGATGAGGATGTTCATGGAGCCTCCTCCTCCCATCATTGTTTAATGGTCCACCACCATTCACAACTGGATGTGGCAGGACTGCAGAGCTTTGATCTGATCTGTTGGTTGTGGGATCGCTTAGCTCTCTCTATAGCATGCTGCTTCTGCTGTTTAGCATGCATGTAGTCCTGTGCTGCAGCTTCCCTAGGTTGGCACATAGTAACATAGAGATAGGAACAGGAGTAGGCCATTCGGCCCTTCGAGCCTGCTCCGCCATTCAATGAGATCATGGCTGATCCTCGTCTGAGATCATAGCTGATCTTACCAGTTCAGTACCCCGTCCCCGCCTTTTCTCCGTAACCCTTAATCCCCTTAGCCTTCAGAAATATATCCAATTCTCTCTTGAAAATATTTATTGAATTAGCCTTCACAGCCCTCTGTGGCAGGGAATTCCACAGGCTCACCACTCTTTGAGTGAAGAAATTCTTCCTCATCTCTGTTTTAAATGATTTGCCCGCTATTTTTAGACTGTGGCCCCTGGTTCTGTGCTCCCCGGCCATTGGAAACATTCTCTCTGAATTCAGCCTGTCCAGGCCTGCCATAATTTTATATGTTTCGATGAGATCCCCTCTCAATCTTCTAAACTCCAGTGAGTACAAGCCCAAACTATTTAATCTCTCTTCGTAGGTCATTCCCGCCATTCCAGGTATCAGCCTGGTGAATCGCCGTTGCACTCTTTCCATGGCAAGAACATCCTTCCGCAGATGGGGCGACCAAAACTGTACACAATACTCCAGATGCGGTCTCACCAGCACCTTGTACAGCTGTAGTAAGGTATCCCTATTCCTATACTCGAACCCCCTTGATATGAAGGCCAACATACCATTTGCCTTCTTAATCGCCTGTTGCACCTGCATGCTCTCCTTCAGTGACTGGTGCACAAGAACACCCAGGTCCCTCTGCACTTCCCCATCTCCCAATCTATTGCCATTTAGATAATAATCTACCCTCCTGTTTTTACCCCCAAAGTGGATAACCTCGCATTTATCCACATTATAGTGCATCTGCCACGTATCCGCCCATTCCCCCAACCTGTCCAAATCGCACTGTAGCCTCCTGACATCCTCATCAGAGCCCACCCCTCCTCCTAGTTTAGTGTCGTCAGCGAATTTGGAAATATTGCATCCAATTCCCTGATCCAGATCATTTATATATATTGTGAACAGCTGGGGTCCCAGGACAGATCCTTGCGGCACCCCGCTGGTCACTGCCTGCCACTCTGAAAACGAGCCGTTTATTCCAACTCTCTGTTTTCTATCCGCCAGCCAGTTCTCTATCCACGTTAATACTTTGCCCCCAATCCCATGAGCCTTAATTTTGCATGACAATCTTTTGTGTGGAACCTTATCGAAGGCTTTCTGGAAGTCAAGGTACACCACATCCACTGGCTCTCCCCCATCTATTTTACCAGTTACTTCCTCAAAAAATTCCAGCAGATTAGTCAAACACGATTTACCCTTTGTAAATCCATGTTGACTCTGTCCGATCCTTTCCCCATTTGTCAAGTGCTCCGCTATTTTATCCTTAATAATGGACTCTAGCATTTTGCCCACAACCGATGTAAGGCTTACTGGTCTATAATTCCCTGCTTTCTCTCTACCCCCCTTTTTAAATATTGGGGTAACATTAGCTACCCTCCAATCCACGGGTACTGTTCCCGAGTCAATGGAGTTCCGGAAGATGATCCTTAGAGCATCTGCTATCTCCAGGGCCACCTCCTTAAGTACCCTAGGATGTAGTTTATCAGGCCCCGGGGATTTGTCGGCCTTCAGTCCCCTCAACTTACCCAACACCATATCCCTAGAGATACTAATTTCTGTCAGCTCCTCCCTCTCATTAGTCCCTATGTTTGCCGATATTCCTGGGAGGTTATTTGTGTCCTCCTTTGTGAATACAGAACCAAAGTATGAGTTTAATTGGTCTGCCATTTCCTTATTCTCCATTATATATTCTCCCGAATCGGACTGCAGGGGACCGACTTGGGATTTTACCAGTCTTTTCCTCCTGATATACCGATAAAAGCTTTTGCAGTCTGTCTTTATTTTTGCTGCAAGTTTACTTTCGTATTCTATTTTCCCCTTCCTGATTAATCCCTTTGTCCTCTTCTGCTGTATCCTGTACTGCCCCCAATCTTCCGGTCTGGTGCTTTTTTTTGCCAGTTGATATGCCCTTTTTTTTGATTTTATGCTGTCCCTAATTTCCCTCGTTATCCACGGTTGAGTCACCTTTTTAGGTTTATTTTTATGCCAAACCGGTATAAACATGTTCTGGAATTCTTCCATTCTATCTTTGAATGCTTGCCATTGTCTATCCACTGTCAATCCCCCCAGAAACACCACCCAATCAATCTTACCCAATTCCCGTCTCATACCCTCGTAATTCCCTTTATTTAAGTTCTGGACCTTAGTCTCTGATTCAATTTCCTCACTCTCCATCTCGACTGAGAGCTCGATCATATTATGATCGCTCTGACCCAAGGGGCCTCGTACAAGAAGATTGGTGATAAGTCCCTTCTCATTGCACAATACCCAGTCTAAAATGGCCTGATCTCGAGTCGGCTCCTCGACATATTGGTCCAGATAACCGTCCCGAAAACATTCCAGGAATTCCTCCTCCTCAGAATTTTTACTAATTTGGGTAGTCCAATCAATATGTAACCTCAGTTTCAGTTATGCCTGGTGCTGCTGCTGGCATGCTCTTCTGCACTCCTTATTGAACTAGGGTTGGTCGCCTGCCTTGATGGTAATGGTAGAGTGAGGGATATGCTGGGCCATGAGGTTCCAGATTGTGGTGGAATACAATTCTGCTGCTGCTGATGGCCCACAGCGCCTCATGGATGTCCAGTTTTGAGCTGCTAAATCTGTTTTGATTTAGTTTGGTGGTAGTGCCACACAACATGATGGAGGGTGTCCTCAGTGTGAAGACAGGAATTCATCTCCACAAGGACTGTGCAGTGGTCACTCCTACCAATACTGTCATCGATAGATGCATCTGCGACAGGAGGATTGACGAGGATAAGGTCAAGTAGGTTTTTCCCTTGTGTTAGCTCACTCACCACCTGCCGCAGTCCCAGTCTGGCAACTATGTCCTTCAGGACTTGGCCAGCTCAGTCAGTAGTGGTGCTACTGAGCCACTCTTGGTGATGGACATTGAAGTCCCCCACCCAAAGTGCATTCTGTGCCCTTGCTACTCTCAGTGCTTCTTCCAAGTGGTGTTCAACATGGAGGAGTACTGATTCATCAGCTGAGGGAGGGTGGTAGGTGGCAATCAGCAGGAGGTTTCCTTGCCCATGCTTGACCTGAAGTCATGAGACTTCATGGGGTCCAGAGTCATTGTTGAGGACTACCAGGGCCACTCCTTCCCATCTGTATACCACGGTGCCGCCACCCCTGGTGGGTCTGTCCTCCTGGTAGGACAGGTCATACCCAGGGATGGTGATGGAGGAGTCTGGGATGTTAGCCAATAGGTATGATTCTGTGAGTGTGACTTGCTCTGTAATTTCCAAGCTGCCTCTTCCGATTCTACTGACTCTCCTAGTATGGCATCACCTGCAAATTTGCCTCGAGTTTCTGAATCCAAGTCATTTGTATAAATTGGACACAGCAGTGGTCCCTCAGATAAGAACATAGGAACAGGAGGAGGCCATTCAGCCCCTCGAGCCTACTCCGCCATTCAATGAGATCATGGCTGATCTGCGACCTAACTCCATACACCCACCTTTGGCCCATATCCATTAATACCTTTGCTTAACAAAAATCTATCAATCTCCGATTTAAAATTAACAATTGATCTAGCATCAACTGCGAGAGAGTTCCAAACTTCTACCACCCTTTGTGTGTAGAAGTGTTTCCTAATTTCACTCCTGAAAGGCCTGGCTCTAATTTTTAGACTCTGCCCCCTAGTCCTAGAATCCCCAAACAGCAGAAATAGTTTCTCTCTCTCTACCCTGTCTGTTCTCCTTAATATCCTGAAAACTTTGATCAGATCACCCCTTAACCTTCTAAATTCTAGGGAATACAACCCTAGTTTGTGTCATCTCTCCTTGTAACTTAACCCTTGGAGTCCAGGTATCATTCTGGTAAACCTACGCTGCACTCCCTCCAAGGCCGGTATATCCTTCCTAAGGTGTGGTGCCCAGAACTGCTCACAGTGCTCCAGGTGTGGTCTGACCAGGGTTTTGTACAGCTGCAGCATAACTTCTACCCCCTTGTGTTCTAGTCCTCTAGATATAAAGGCCAGCATTCCATTAGCCTTTTTGATTATTTTCTGTACCTGTTCATGACATTTTAATGATCGATGTACCTGGACCCTCAAGTCTCTTTGGACATCCACTGTTTCCAGCTTTTCACCATTTAGAAAGTACACTGTTCTATCCTTTTTAGGTCCAAAGTGGACATTTTCCCACAAAGAAATCCATTTGCCACAGTTTTGCCCATTCAATTAATCTAGAATATCTCTTTTGTAATTTTATGCTTTCATCTACACTGCCTACAATGCTGCCTATACCCACACTCTGGCTCAAGCCCTCTAACGAATACTCACTACTTCCTAACTTTCAGCCAGTTTCTTATCCATTCTCAAGACTTAACCTGAATCCCGATCTTTGAGCCATTCACGTAGTACTTTGTCAAAAGTCCAGGGGGAGAAATTAGTTATCACCCCATTTGGGGTGCTAAATTTCGAAATCTTGAAAAATTAGCACCAGGCGCTAATGAATCTGAGGTTCCCCTAAATTGGCTGTTAGCTCTCCTGGAAAGAGCTGGACCTCGATGGGGAGGCATTCACAAGAAGGGTGATGGGCATGCTCACCGAGATGATAGGTGCAATGGCAAGGGTGCCCGAGAGCCTGTCGGCAATTGCGAGGAGCATGGAGGAGTCCGCCTCCAACACTGCACAGAGCTCTGCGCACACCATGGAGCTCATCCTTGGCAGTCTGCAAAGGATGGTGGACTCCCTGAGAGACCGTGGGGGACTCAGACCTGATGCCACGTGTCATGGGTGATGTGGCAGCTTCTATTGCAGCACAGGCAGAAGCTACGCAACGTCCTAGTGCTGTAATGCAGTCAATGGTTGCTGCCATCCAGTCTCAGACTGCGCTCATGCAGTCTCAGCTTGATGCCACGAAAGCTCTGACTGCTGCCATCGTCACTGGGTCCACCACAGTCCACCGGGGATCTCACAGTGTCACAGTAGGCCAGCAATCTGTGTGCCAGCAGATTGCTAGGGATACTGAGGTGCTGCCCCGGGGGAGTGGCAGTGGAGCAGGAACCTGCTGTCCTCTCTCAGGATGACAGCATTCCTGCTCCCACCACTGCCACTCCACCATTGCCCTTGCCGCTGCCTGTCATCTAGCCAGCCCAGACTTCTGCCACCCATCCTGAGGTGGTGCAGGTCCAGAGCTGGTCGCGGGCATCCTGCAAGGCCATCTGAAGTCTCTGGCACCGACACTCAGCAGCCTTCCACCAACCCAACTGCAGCCACTGGGCCAACACTTCGTAGGAGCACTAGAGTAGGCAAAGGGGACTGTAAAGTGGGCAAGTAAGGGTTTGCACAAGGGTCATTAGTTAATATTGTATATATGTGGTTACTGATTGTGTATAAATTTATTATTGGAATGTTGCAGAAATGGTGCTGTGTCTCATTTCAGCTTTGGGGTGTGGTATGGAATGAGAAATTGATGCAATGATGGGGACTGGATGAGCAACCGGGAAGTGCCCTCAAATTCATTGGAACCGCAGTCTGATGAGGCGGTCACGGAATGCCCTTCAACACGGCCGATGGGGTGGCTGAGGCCTCTATCGCTGCTGTTCATGCTCCTGTTCCTCCTCATCCTCCTCTTCCTGAGGTGGTGTGGCTATGCCTGGTGACAATGGCTGTGCCCTCATGATGGCCAAGTTGTGCAGCATGCAGCAGACGATAACGAAAAGGGACACCCGCTCAGCCGAGTACTGGAGGGATGCTCCCAAATGGTCAAGGCAGCGGAACCGTTGCTTGAGCACTCCGATAGTCTGCTCACTGATGTTCCTGGTGGCAGCATTTCCCTCATTGTGAGTGTTGGGCACGGGTGCTGGGGTTGCGGAGGGGAGTCATGAGCCAGGTGGAGAGCGGATAGCCCTTGTCGCCCAGCAGCGGATGTTTATGATGTGGTGGCTGGAAAAGAGCTGGCACACCGGTCTGCCGCAGGATGAAGGCATCGTGGCTGCTGCCAGGATAGCAGGCATTGAGGGTGAGGATGCGCAGTGTGTGGTCGCACACCAACTGCACATTTAGTGAGTGGTAGCCACTGCGGTTACGGAATACCGCAGGATTGTTATGAGGTGCCCGCAAGGCGATGTGGGTGCAGTCAATGGTGCCTTGCACCATGGGGAAGCCCGCTAGCCTGGCAAAGCCACATGCAGGCTCGCGCTGCTTCGCTCTGGTCATGGGGAAGGAAATGTAGTCCCTCCTCCTTCTGTACAGAGCATCTGTGACTTCGTGGATGCAGCAATGGATGGCGAACTGCGATATGTTAGATATGTCTCCTGATGTACACTGGAAGGACCCACAGGGCGATGGTGACCTTGACTGCCACTGAGAGGGACGTGGTGCTCCTGATGTGAGGCTCGAGGTCTGGCTGCAGGAGGTGGCAGAACTCTATGACCGCATCCTTCAAGTTGAAAACACTTGAATCGCTGAAACCGCCTGCCTGCTTCTGTCAAACTGACAAGGCAGCATTGTTTGCTGACTAAAAACAAAATGGAAGTTGACGCCTTTATATCGCGCTCCTCCGGTGCTCATCCCACTACATTCCGCCTCCTCTACCTGCCACTGCTAACGGCAGGCCCTCGGGCAGGGAGCGAGAGTGAATTCCAGAGCCAGGGCATGGCGCAGCCGGATGAGGTCACGATCTCCGGGCGCAGGAGAGTGTGGCGCTAGGAATAAACGGATCTTCTGCGGAGTGGCAGGTGGTGACTAGTGGGGTACCGCAGGGATTAGTGCTTGGGATTGTGAGTTGTGAGGAGGATGCAAATAGGCTTCAAGGCAATTTAGACAAGTTGAGCGAGTGGGCAAATACATGGTAGATGCAGTATAACGTGGATAAATGTGAAGTTATCCACTTCGGTAGGAAAAACAGAAAGTATTATTTAAATGGTGATAGATTGGGAAATGTTGATGTACAAAGGGACCTGGGTGTCCTTGTACACCAGTCACTAAAAGCAAACATGCAGGTGCAGCAAGCAGTTAGGAAGGCAAATGGTATGTTGGCCTTCATTGCAAGAGGATTTGAGTACAGGAGCAAGGATGTCTTACTACAGTTATACAGGGCCTTGGTGAGACCACACCTGGAGTACTGTGTGCAGTTTTGGTCTCACCTAAGAAAGGATATACTTGCCATAGAGGGAGTGCAGCGAAGGTTCACCAGACTGATTCCTGGGATGGCAGGACTGTCGTATGAGGAGAGATTGGGTCGACTAGGCCTGTATTCACCAGAGTTTAGAAGAATGAGAGGGGATGTCATTGAAATGTATAATAGGGCTAGACAGGCTGTATGCAGGGAGGATGTTTCCCCTGGCTGGGGGGTCTAGAACCAGGGGTCACAGTCTCAGGATATGGGGTAGGACATTTAGGACTGAGATGAGGAGAAATGTCTTCACTCAGGGGGTGGTGAACTACCACAGGAGGCTGTGGAGGCCAAGTCACTGAATATGTTTAAGGAGAGAGATAAGACACAAAATGCACCAAGGGGTATGGGGAGAGAGCGGGAATATGGTATTGAGATAGAGGATCAGCCATGATCATATTGAATGGCGGAGCAGGCTCGAAGGGCCGAATGGCCGACTCCTGCTCCTATTTTTCTATGTTGGTGGTTAGCGTCGCCGCAAACCTCCACCTCAATTTCGTGGTCATTGGTACAATCGCTGCGCACAGTAACAAAGCCGGTAGCGCCCCATTAGCACTTCCGCAGGTGCTGATGGGAGGCGCTAAGGTGCCGAATTTCTCCCCCTAGATGTCAAGATGTCAGTCATGCTCAGTGGGTAGCACTGTCGCTTCCGGCTCATAAGGTTGTGGTTCAAGTCCCACTCCAGAGACCTGAACCACATAATCCAGGTTGACACTCCCAGTGCAGTACTGAGGGAATGCCGCACTGTCGGAGGGGCAGTACTGAGGGAGCGCCGCACTGTCGGAGGGGCAGTACTGAGGGAGCGCCGCACTGTCGGAGGGGCAGTACTGAGGGAGCGGCGCACTGTCAGAGGGGCAGTACTGAGGGAGCGGCGCACTGTCGGAGGGGCAGTACTGAGGGAGTGCTGCACTGTCGGAGGGGCAGTACTGAGGGAGCGCTGCACTGTCGGAGGGACAGTACTGAGGGAGCGCCGCACTGTCAGAGGGGCAGTACTGAGGGAGCGGCGCACTGTCGGAGGGGCAGTACTGAGGGAGCGCTGCACTGTCGGAGGGGCAGTACTGAGGGAGCGCTGCACTGTCGGAGGGGCAGTACTGAGGGAGCGCTGCACTGTCGGAGGGACAGTACTGAGGGAGCGCCGCACTGTTGGAGGGGCAGTACTGAGGGAGCACCGCACTGTCGGAGGGGCAGTACTGAGGGAGCGCCGCACTGTCGGAGGGGCAGTACTGAGGGAGCGCTGCACTGTCGGAGGGGCAGTACTGAGGGAGCGCTGCACTGTCGGAGGGGCAGTACTGAGGGAGCGCTGCACTGTCGGAGGGGCAGTACTGAGGGAGCGCTGCACTGTCGGAGGGGCAATACTGAGGGAGCGCTGCACTGTTGGAGGGGCAGTACTGAGGGAGCACCGCACTGTTGGAGGTGCTGTCTTTCTGATGAGATGTTAAACCGAGGCTGTAAGATACCCTAGTTGTGTATACATATATTCCCAGGATTAAGATTTGGTTTAATCTCATGTCGGTTTTTGCCTCTTTTTTTAACCTAGAAATAATGAAATGGTTGAAGTTGTTCATTCTTAGGATGCTTTCAGGTTTAATGTGTCAGGGTACAATTTAGTTGACTGTGCTGTTTAGCATCTGCTGAGGTGCAGGATGTGCGATTTGTGCCTGTTTACATCATTCTGTTACCACATTGTGAAACGAGATAGCCAAGACAGTCTTGACATAACATAGAAACATAGAAGATAGGAGCAGGAGTAGGCCATTCGGCCCTTCGAGCCTGCTCCGCCATTCAATGAGATCATGGCTGATCATCCAAATTCAGTACCCTGTCCCTGCCTTCTCCCCATATCCCTTGATCCCTTTAGCCTTAAGAAATATATCCAACTCTTTCATGAATATATTTAATGAACTGGCCTCCACCGCCCTCTGTGGCAGAGAATTCCACAGGTTCACCACTCTCTGGGTGAAGAAATTCCTCCTCATTTCAGTCCTAAATGGCTTACCCCTTATCCTTAGACTATGACCCCTGGTTCTGGACTCCCCGGCCATCATAAACATCCTTCTTGCATCTAGTCTGTCCAGGCCTGACAGAATTTTATAAGTTTCGATGAGATCCCCTCTCAATCTTCTAAACTCCAGTGAGTATAAGCCCAATCGACCCAATCTCACCTCATACGTCATTCCTGCCATCCCAGGTATCAGCCTGGTGAATCTTCGCTGCACTCCTTCCATGGCAAGAACGTCCTTCCTCAGGTAAGACGACCAAAACTGCACACAGTACTCAAGGTGCGGTCTCACCAAGGCCCTGTACAACTGTAGCAAGACATCCTTGTTCCTGTACTCGAACCCTCTTGCTACGGAGGCCAACATACCATTTGCCTTCTTAACCGCCTGCTGCACCTGCGTGCTTACCTTCAGCGACTGGTGCACAAGAACACCCAGGTCTCGTTGCACTTCTCCTTTGTAGTGTATGTACCCGTCTATCTTTAAGGGAACTATTGAATGTAACCGTTCACCTTTAAGGGAACTACTTTAGGTGTGGCACTATTTGTTTGGCTTCTGTATACTGTAATACCGATGGTGACCACACCAGTATATAAGTGTTGTAGCAGGATTGCTGGGGCAGATTCGCCCGGACCTTCGAATAGTAAAGACCTGTTTGTTTGTTACTTCTGAAGTCTGTGTATTTATTAACTGCACAACCCACAGACTTTACAGTGGCGACGAGTCCGATCGTACCCTGCGGCAAGATTACCAAAGAAAGAAGAGCGTCGAAGAGAGACAACCGCCCTCGTCGTGCTACCAAAAGAAAACACGAGGCTGCAACAACAGAAAGCAGGAAGGCTAACAACAAAAGCTGTATCAGCAACAGGCACTGACTACCCTTCTGCCACGATGTGGAGTGAGCCGACCAGCAAGAAACAAGGCGGCCGAAGAGACTGTGAGTAGGGGAAGGTGTAGAAGTATCCGGAGGATAAGGGCAGAGCATTCGACCTCGGTCGAGGGGGAGCTGTGCCGGCCAAAAGTCGGGTCCAACGGCGTCGGGTGACAGCCGGACCGCGATCGACGGGAAAAATCCGGGCAGCGACCGCAGCCACGAAGCGCTGAGCCTGCAAGTAGGCGCGGGAAGAGAAACCCAGCCGCAGCCGGGGAGGGAAACACCGGTCTGCGAGAGGGCTGGGGAGGCGAACGGGAACCGTGCGGGTGAGAGCCGGGTGCGGAGAGAGAGACTGCGAGGAGCCAGTCCAGCGGCTGAGCTGTTCTCCACCGACGGGGTACTCAGAGCCGGCAAAACCGAACGTGCGGGAGTGGGTGAGAGACACAGCCGAAAACGGGGTGAGACACTGCGCGAGAGCCAGTCCAGCGGCTGAGCTGTTCTCCACCAACGGGGTACCCAGGGCCGGTAACACCGAACGTGCGGGTGAGAGAGCGACAGAGCCGGGTACGGAGAGAGAGACTGCGCGAGAGCCAGTCCAGCGGCTGAACTGTCCTCCATTAACGGGGTGTACCCAGCGCCGGTAGAGCCGTGCGGGCGGGAGGAAAAGACATAGCCGAGTAAGGGGAGCTGTGCGGTAGCCAGCCAGCGGCTGAACCTGTCCGCTGTGGGGGAAGCGTACCCCTTCCACCGGGAAGAAACGCGGGAAGCCGCCATTAGGCGGAGAAGACGCCAGAAGCGGGAAACCGCCATTGAAGTGGGCGGGGCGAGAAAGGAAGAGCGGGAAACCGCCATTTTCGCGGGAAAACCGCCATCTTGATTGACATACCGCCATTGAAGTGGGCGGGGAGAGAAGGAAAGAGCGGGAAACCGCCGATTTCGCAGGAAAACCGCCATCTTAGAAACAAACAAGTAAATAAGAATACTTAAAGAAATACTGGTGCTGCTCCCAAGGGAAGAAAGATGCCTAAGCGAGGGAATATTAACGACTTTAATTCTGAAATAGAAGACTGGGCCACGTACGTGGAACGCATAGAGATCTATTGCGAAGCCAACAAAATAGAGGAAGACGACAAGGCGATAACATTGCTAAACTCGATGGGGGCAAAAACATACGGGCTCTTGAAGCATCTAATAGCACCAAATAAACCAGCGGATCAGACCTTCGAAGAGATTGTGGCTGTGCTGAAGGACCACTTGAACCCCACACCGCTGATGCTGGCTGAACGATTCAAATTCTACGCAAGAACGCAGAAGAAAGACGAAAGCAATGCGGAATACTTGGTCGAACTGCGTAGGCTAGCGAAATACTGCCAGTTCGGAGGGAATCTGACAGAAGCGCTGCGGGACAAGTTCGTATGCGGATTGTCCAAAGAAGGGACGCAGAAGCGACTACTGGAAGAGAACGACCTCACACTGGACAGGGCTGTCCTTATAGCTGCATCGCACGAAGCCGCAGCGAAAGGAACGGCGGAAATGCAACTAAAGGCGGCGGCACTCGGGGTGGACCAAATTACGTCAAGCACAACAAAATGCTACCGTTGTGGGACGACAACGCATGACCAGAATCAATGCTGGTTTAAGAACCAAGAGTGTAGGAAATGTGGCAAACTGGGTCACATCGCGAAGGTATGCCGGTCCGGGAAAAAGACCAATAATCAAAGGAAGCCACCACAAGAAAAGTACAACAAGGTACACAAGGTGGCTGAGAAGAGTTCAGACGAACAGAATTCAGACTCAGACCCAAACAACCAGGAGCTGGGTAGTCTGAGAATCCACAATGTGGGTAAAGAAACGGATCTACAGGCCACCTGGGTCATACTAAAAATAGCTGGAGTCCGAGTAAGAATGGAGCTGGACACTGGATCAGCTCTATCAGTCATCAACCGAAGGGACTACCACCGGCTATTCTCTCACATACCTTTAAGAAATACCAAGTTCGTATTACAGACATACACGGGGCATAACGTATACCCCGTGGGGAAAATAAGAGTCAAGGTGAGAGATAGGGGTAAAGAACACCCAAGAATGAACTTGTACGTATTACCTGAGGGAGGACCACCACTTCTAGGACGGGAGTGGATTAAGAAAATAGACATGGAATGGCATTACCTAAAAGCCATAATGAGGGAGGACTCGGTGCAAGCTATTAGCTCAGATTCTGAAATGGATGATGATAAGACCAAGTCGAATATGGAAGACAAGGCAAAAAGGGACTTGCCGACGATGGGAAAGAAAACGAACACATGCAGAAGGACTTATGGTACCAAGAAGAATAAAGCTGCAGAGCAGAACTCCAGGTTGACAGAGAATTCTGAGCCTGTTCAAGCAAAGGATTCATCCAGGACGGAAGAACACCGAGCTCGGACGCAAACTTATGTCAAAGTACGACAACAATTAGAGCAGTTGAGTGACCGTCTCGTACAAGAGATGAAAAATATGGAAAAGTTCTGGGACACTGAATGGGAGAACCTGGAAAGACTACAGAGACAGCTAGCTCAAGCAGAGAGCGACCATAGAGCCATCGTGGTCAAATACCAATCACATTCCCCTGATGCTGTTCAGGAACTAGAATATTTACAGAATGAACCAAAGGAAGAGGAATCTTCAGGGAGCCAGGATTTTATTCCAGTTCTTCTCTACGACTCCTTATAAGCAGAGTGTGAGAAGTTGAAAGAACAGTATGAACAGGCCCAGGCTACAATTCTGGAGGGGGTTAACTCGGCAGCCTCCGAAAAGCTAGTTTCAGTAGAAGCTTATGAACAACTAAAGGTTGAACATGAGCAAGAAGTCCAAAGGCTGCAGGAAATTCTTGATGAGCTCAAGGCCAAGACAGACTCATCGATAGAAGCTCCATCCATAGATGAGAAATTAGAGGTGAAAATCATGGCAGAGCATGAAAGACAGGATGTCCAAGAACTTATGAAAACATTGAAGGACACCCAAGACAAATATGAGGCGGCAATGACCGAGGTTCAACAACTTGAAGAACAGATTCAACTGGGAATCCTTTCAGTGGAAGAACAGGCCACTGTAAGAATGGTCCCTGAACATGAACTAGAGAGCATCAGGGCGCAACTTCTCCGAGCGCTGAAAGCCAAAGTTCAAGAGGAACGTAAGGTGGAAGTATTGGAGAAAGAGGTGGTTGAAATGGAGAAGACTCTGATCCACTGTGTTCCCAGGGAAGAGTTAACGGTCAGCCAACTCCTTCATATGCTGCAGGACAAGACTTTGCAAGGGGAACAATCTGAACACGAGCTTCAATCTTCAGGGGGAACGAGTTCGGAGCTCTCAAAAGTCACGGAGATAGCTGAGGTGGCAACACAAATTTTACAAGCATGCCAAAAGTACGTTGAATCACGTCAAGGTGAACAGAAGAATGTGGAAACCGTTACTGCAGTAGAAGGGTTAAATAGCCTGATAACGCAATTACCGATGGAAAGGAAGGTATTGAACTCACAAATGAGGTCCGTCGTGAAGGAATGGCAGATAACCCAGGAAGAGCGGGATGAATATGAATGCATGAAGAAGGCTTTTCAAGAAAGATGTTTAGGGAAGGAACCACCGTCAGCTAACGTCCAGACGGGTGAGGAGGAAGAAGAAGTCTCTCTAGCGGGCCTAACTCAGGATGAACCCGAATATTACCATGACCTGTTGAGTGACACTGAATAGTACGAGGATGTGGTCTGCCCAGCTTGTGATGAAAACTCTCAAAGTGCTGAAATCCGGATGAAGCACTTAAGGTCTAAGGAACATAGAGAATTGGTGGCGCTACAGCTGGCAGCCGAGAAAGGAGCTCCGAGAGTTTCAAAAAGGCAGAAAAGAAAAAGAAGAAGCAGAAGATAATAACTGTCTAAAATATTAGCACTTCTACCATTCCAGGCGGGACATTACGAAAGTAGCTAAATCAGTTGGAAAACTGGAAAATGTCAAGACAGCCAGTTGGTTGTAAAAGTCCGCACTGCTGGTTCAACAGGACGAAAGTTCAAGCTGTTACGTCAAGAAAAAGGCTATGGAGGAGTCACGCTAGCCAGGTGAACCGGCTACACCAAAGAAATGTTGTTCGGAACGAGTCAAGATCAGAGACTGAACCTGAGAACTGTTTCCACCGAGATTATATTTGTAAATTGTTTTATATGACATTGACTCCACCGAGATTATATCTGTAATTTGTTTTATAGGAAGTTGAAGATATGTATGTTTAACGGGGACTCTGTAAGTAATAAGCTAAAAAAGGAGGATTGTAGTGTATGTACCCGTCTATCTTTAAGGGAACTATTGAATGTAACCGTTCACCTTTAAGGGAACTACTTTAGATGTGGCACTATTTGTTTGGCTTCTGTATACTGTAATACCGATAGTGACCACACCAGTATATAAGTGTTGTAGCAGGATTGCTGGGGCAGATTCGCCCGGACCTTCGAATAGTAAAGACCTGTTTGTTTGTTACTTCTGAAGTCTGTGTATTTATTAACTGCACAACCCACAGACTTTACACCCTTCTCCCAATCTATTGCCATTCAAATAATAATCTGCCTTCCTGTTTTTGCCACCAAAGTGGATAACCTCACATTTATCCACATTATAGTGCATTTGCCATGTTTCTGCCCAATCACCCAATCTGTCCAAATCGTACTGGAGTTTCACGACATCCTCCTCACAGCTTACCCTCCCGCCCAGCTTTGTGTCGTCTGCAAATTTGGAGATATTACATCCAATTCCCTCGTCCAGATCATTAATATATATTGTGAACAGCTGGGGTCCTAGGACCGATCCTTGTGGTACCCCACTAGTCACTGCCTGCCACTCGGAAAACGACCCGTTTATTCCAACTCTTTGCTTTCTGTCCGCCAACCAGTTCTCTATCCAAGTCAATACCTTGCCCCCAATCCCATGTGCCTTAATTTTGCACGCTAATCTCTTATGTGGGACCTTATCAAAAGCCTTCTGAAAGTCCAAATACACCACATCCACTGGTTCTCCCTTATCTATTTTACCAGTTACATCCTCAAAAAATTCCAGTAGATTAGTCAAGCATGATTTACCTTTTGTAAATCCATGTTGACTTTGTCCGATCCTGTCACTGCTTACCAAGTGCTCTGCTATTACATCTTTTATAATTGACTCTAGCATTTTCCCCACTACCGATGTCAGGCTTACCGGTCTATAATTCCCCACTTTTTCTCGACCACCTTTTTTGAATAGTGGGGTAACATTAGCTACCCTCCAATCCATGGGTACCGTTCCAGAGTCTATCGAGTTCTGGAGACGGGACAGTGAGCTCAGGATGGTTAGTGACATGATTAATGGTAAGCAAAATGACCATCTGGATGTTTTACGAACCTACGAACAGTGACGGGCAGGTAAAGACCCTCTGGTCCATCCAGCCTGACCCACGCAATCGCGATACCTCGTGTATCACAATATATACACTCCCCACCCCACCCCAAACCATGTGATCCCCTGGCAGAGGCAAAAAAAACAGGTAAAAACCCCAGGCAAATTTGGGGAAAAACATCTTGGGAATTCCTCTCCGACCCATCTAGGCAATCGAAACTAGTCCAGGAGCTCACTCTGGCTCTGAACTCCCGGCAGTGCCCACCTTCTATCTGTAGGATGGAGTGTAGCTGTAGGATTTAGTAAACATTATTAAGATTCTATAACCATTTTTATACAACTATAAATGTGAAATTGTATGTTAAAAATCTAAAATGGCGATTGGCTGAGACCAAAGCAGGATGGGAAAATGATGCCAACCTGACTAAAAACCTCTGTTTTAAATTATTGAAGTAATGGAACGTGGTCCTAAGTAAATACGGAGACTGTCGGGGACATGGAATTCAGTAATGCTGTGGAAAAGAGATAGGAGTTGGAGCCTTCATTTTAGAAACAGCAGAACAAACTGTTTGTAAAACACCTCAAGGATGTTCTGAAAAGTGAAGTTCTTAGATAAGGGCATTTTGTTATGCACAGAAATAGGCTTAGCAGAACGAACGAGGTCATAAGATGATTGACAAGAAAAGGGGAGGGAATCATAGGCCGTACTTGTGAAGGTCAGAATGGTGAGATAGCCCAAGCAGCTGTAAGTTGCTATGTATTTTAAAGAGGGGAAAAAAGGTATAAAGGAACAGCTATTGAACACTGGAAGCAGCGCGAAACCAGAGGATGAGAAGCTTCAGTCAACAGAACATAGCAAGGGAATAAAGAGACGGCGCCAGTCACTCGGAAGGAACGCCGGGGTTCGATGAACAGACTGCGACTATCTTCTTGTTAAGTATTACTTCTTTGTACGGGATGTTTAATGCTTAATAAACCTGTGTTACTGATACACAATATACCTGTACCCAGAGTGCTTTGTGTAGTCACGGACACATTATTATAAAGAGCTTTTGAAAGCTACATGTAAGAGGTGATCCTCGCCCCAGCCAAAAACAGGTCCAGCTCTCGCTTGAAGGAATTCAGCAAGTCTGCGTCCACTGCACGAGAGGCCAGCCTATTCCAGAGGTCCACTATTCTCTGGGAAAAGAACCACCTCCTGACATCTAACCTAGATCTGGCCTTACACAACTTGTTACCCCTGGTCCTCCCGAACCTAGGAACTAGTTGCAGGAATGCTCTCATTTCTGGGGTGTCTTGTTCACAACAATGCTTGTCATGGCATAATGAATCAGCAACAACAATGTGTGTGACTAGAGACCTATAAAGACCTTGAGCTTTCCATGACAATTTGTAGAGTGTGTCAGGATCAAAATGAGCAAGGGAGGTTACGTTTCTACCCAGAGCATTATGTCTACTGTTTAAAGACATTGTTTGTGTCAAAGACCTGATCAAACACTATAAAAGTATTGAGTTGCAGACCATAAATTTGGTTATCAGATTCAAATGTTCTTACAAGGCTCCATCCGCCCTCTCAGGTGGACATAAAAGATCCCTCTGCACTACTTTGAAGAAGAGCTGGGAAGTTGTGTGTAGTTTTGGTCGCCTTATCTGAGGAAGGATGTTCTTGCCATGGAAGGAGTGCAGCGAAGATTCACCAGACTGATACCTGGGATGGCAGGAATGACGTATGAGGAGAGATTGGGTCGATTGGGCTTGTACTCACTGGAGTTTAGAAGAATGAGAGGGGATCTCATTGAAACTTATAAAATTCTAACAGGACTAGACAGACTAGATGCAGGAAGGATGTTCCCGATGGCAGGGGAGTCCAGAACCAGGGGTCACAGTCTAAAGATAAGGGGTAAGCCATTTAGGACTGAAATGAGGAGGAATTTCTTCACCCAGAGAGTGGTGAACCTGTGGAATTCTCTACCACAGAAGGCAGTTGATGCCAATTCATTAAATATATTCAAGAAGGAGTTGGATATATTTCTTAAGGCTAAAGGGATCAAGGGATATGGGGAGAAAGCAGGGACCGGGTACTGAATTTGGATGATCAGCCATGATCTCATTGAATGGCGGAGCAGGCTCGAGGGGCCGAATGGCCTACTCCTGCTCCTATCTTCTATGTTTCTATGTTTCTCCCCAGTTGCCTGGGGCTAATATTTGTTCCTCAACCAACATTGTTAAAAAAAGCAGATGATCTGGTCATTGTCACATGTGGTTAGCGGGATTTTGCTGTGTGCAAATTGGTTGTCCCGTTTCCCGACATCACAACAGCGACTACACTTCCAAAAAAAAGTACTTCATTGGCTGTAAAGCGCTTCGGGATGTTCTGAGGTTGTGAAATGTCGCTGTATAAATGCAAATTCCTTCTGTTGCTCATTCATCACTTTGCTTAATAATTTAGTGCAATGTGATGCTCAGACGAGTGTAAGGGAAAGTGTGTAACTTACTCTCCTGATTTTGTGCGGATCCTTTTTCCGTGTCGTCTTCGCTTGCCAGCTCATCCTCCTCATCCGTGCTGGAGTCGCTGGGCTCGGGCTCAGAATTGCAACGCCGCTCCTCTTTAATGGCGTCTGCGATTTTCTCCAGCATGGACTTGCGTTCCCCTGCGATGCGGAAGGAAGTCAATCGCAGACGGAGCATAAGCCGATCAGAGTCGACGAGGGTGGTGGTGGTGGGGGGGGGAGGGGGCGGGGGAGTGGGTGGAAATCGCAGAAGAGAATCGCAAAAACAGAGGCAAAGGCGGGGATTAGAAATTGCGGCCAAAGCTTATCGTGGTTTGCACGAGTTTGAACGGGAAAGCAAACCTTTCTCCCGCAAAGTCAAACAATGTCACATGGCTCATGCTCCACTGAAGTGATACACGACAACACTGACACAATCAGTAAATAACGGCTGTGCACCTTACAGCAGCAACACATGCAGCAATAACAGGAAACGGTCGGCAAATCGATCCACTGATTTCCGCACATTTTCTCAGTCTCCCAACACGCGGGAATTATGAGAAAACTAATTTACAGGGTGAATAAAGGGTCAAGTACTTTCGATGTAAATTAGAATCATAGAATGACATGGCACAGGAGGAGGCCATTCGGCCCATCGTGCCTGTGCCGGCTCTTTGAAGGAGCTCTCCAATTAGTCCCACTCCCTGCTCTTTCCCCAGAGCCTGACAATTTCCCTTTTCACGTATTTATCCAATTCCCTTTTGAAAGTTCCTATTGAATCTGCTTCCACCGCCCTTTCAGGCAGCGCATTCCCGATCACAACACCTCGCTGTAAAAACATTCTCCTCATCTCCCCTCTGGTTCTTTTGCCAATTCCCTTCACTCTGTGTCCTCTGGTTACCGACCCTCCTGCCACTGGAAACAGTTTCTCCTTATTTACTCCATCAAAACCCTTCATGATTTTGAACACCTCTATTAAATCTCCCCTTAACCTTCTCTGCTCTAAAGAGAACAATCCCAGCTTCTCCAGTCGCTCCACATCACTGAAGTCCCTCATCCCTGGCACCATTCTAGTAAATCTCCTCTGCACCCTCTCCAAGGCCTTGACACCATTCCTAAAGTGCGGTGCCCAGAATTGGACACAATACTCCAGCTGGGGCCTCACCAGTGATTTATGAAGGTTTAGCAGAACTTCCTTGCTTCCTGACCACTATTCACATCTGGACAGCACAGTGTGGTCGTCGGGTGAGGGGCAGATTCAGCTCAGCTCTGTTTACCCACCCTTCCCCCATCTCACTCACTCCCCCCCCCACTCTCAAGTAACCTGCTGTCACTCAATGTCTGATTAATGCTCGAGGGCGTCCACATCAGTGAGGGACCAGAGACTCACTGGTACCCGCAAGGAATCAGCACCACCAGTAGAGCAGGGGAAACCCCATAAGATCATAAGAAATAAGAGCAGGAGTAGGCCATTCAGCCCCTCGAGCCTGCTCCGCCATTCAATAAGATCATGGCTGATCTTCTACCTCATCTCCACTTTCCTGCACTATCCCCATATCCCTTGATTCCCTTAATATTCAACAATCTATCGATCTCAGTCTTGAATATACTCAACGACTGAGCCTCCACAGCCCTCTGGGGTAGAGAATTCCAAAGACAACCACCCTCTGAGTGAAGAAATTTCTCCTCATCTCAGTCCTAAATGGCCGACCCCTTATTCTGAGACTGTGACCCCGGTTCTAGACTCCCCAGCCTGGGGAAACGTCCTCCCTGCATCTACCCTGTCAAGCCCTGTAAGAATTTTATATGTTTCAATGAGATCACCTCTCATTCTTCTAAACTCTAGAGAATATAGGCCTAGTCTACTCAATCTCTCCTCATAGGACAATCCCCCCATCCCAGGAACCAGTCTGGTGAACCTTCGTTGCACTCCCTCTATGGCAAGTATATCCTTCCTTAGGTAAGGAGACCAAAACTGTCCACAATACTCCAGGTGTGGTCTCACCAGGGCCCTATATAATTGCAGTAAGACGTCTTTACTCTTATACTCAAATCCTCTTGTAATAAAGGCCAACATACCATTTGCTTTCCTAATTACTTGCTGTACCTGCATGTTGACTTTCAGTGATTCGTGCACAAGGACACCCAGGTCCCTCCGAACACCAACATTTCCCAATCTCTCACCATTTAAAAAATACTCTGCTTTTCTATTTTTCCTACCAAAGTGGATAACTTCACATTTCTCCACATTATATTCCATTTGCCATGTTCTTGCCCACTCACTTAGCTTGTCTACATCCCCTTGAAGCCTCTTTGCATCCTCCTCACAACTTACATTCCCACCCAGCTTGGTATCAAGGGGCTGAATGGCCTCCTCCTGTTCCTAATAGTCCCAGAGATAACTAGTTGGCGGGAGGGGGGGTGGGGTGGAAATGTACCCAAGCTAGTCTGGAGGAATACTTTGCATCAAAAGTACTTCCCCAACCCTTACAGTTTTTCAGTCATGTTATTTGCATCACGTACCCGTCGAACACGAGTATGTTCTCATGTTTATATGTCACTCAATAATGAGAGTGCTTAGATATTCAAAAGGCTGTAGCTTCATACATATCTGCCCACAATTTGCATTTATTGCTGCATCAGAAATAATCAAGTACAATCAACCTTGAATAAGACAGTAAATCTACATCATTAACTTACAGGAGAAGATAGGTAATAGCTATATCCATATATCTATATATATACCGCAGAACCCCCATTATCCACATTCCAATTATCTGTCAGATCTTCCCCAGGATCAAGTCTTGCGTGAGAAATTGGGGGTGATTTTAACCCTGCTCGCCCCGGCTCTTACCTGTCCGAGAGCCGCCATGATCTCAACATCTGCAACTTTAACCTGCTCTCCCGAGCAGGCAGCAAGGAGACACGCCCAGAGCCAACAGGGGTCCTTCTTTACCTGCGTGTTGCAGCCCGATGACATCATTGAGACCCGCCTGTAATTTTAACTCAGGCCTGAGTGGGGAATCCACCCGGGGTTAAAATCGGGGCCTTTAAATCGCCTCATGTAGTCAAAAGCTTCTTTCCTTATTTGTGTTCCATTTCCCCTTTACTAAGTGAATAGAACAATTTGTTCCCGAGTCTTGGTGTTTTACAGTAACTCCAATCTGTGCGTGCAAGACCAGATTCTGGAAACACTTTGTTTATTTTGTATTTATTCATTCTGGGGGATGTGGGCGTCGTTGGCAAGGCCGGCATTTATTGCCCATCTCCTAGTTGCCCCTTGAGAAGGTGGTGTTGGGACACCTTCTTGAGTTTGTATTTCAGAGGGTCAAGAGTCAACCAGTTGGTGCGTGGACTGGAGTCACAAGTAGGCCAGACCAGGTAATGGCAGCCAGTTCCCTTCCTGGAAGGGCGCTCGTCAACCTGTTCGGTCAACTTGCAACAAAAATAATGGCTTCCACGGTCATCTTGTCCTGGTGCTCGCTACCCCACCAACTACCGGATCTTATTGCCGTCAATTCGCAACTTGGCCTGGTAGGATTTGAACTCGTCACCCCTAGGTTACCAGTCAGGTAACCATAGCCACTGCACACAGAGAAGTGTGAGGTGATGCATTTTGGCAGAAGGAACAGGGAGAGGCAATATACACTTAATGGCACAGTTTTAAAGAGTGTGCAGGGACAGAGGGACCTGGGAGTTAATGTGCATAGGTCCCTGAAGGTGGCAGGACACATTGAGCGAGTGGTTAGCAAAGCATATGGGATCTTGGGCTTCATAAATAGAGGTATTGAGTACAAAAGTAGAGAAGTTATGCTGAACCTTTATAAAGCGTTGGTTAGGTCACAACTGGAGTATTGCGTCCAGTTCTTGTCACCACACTTTAGGAAGGATGTGAAGGCCCTTGAGAGGGTGCAGAGGAGATTTACCAGAATGGTTCCGGGGATGGGGGATCTTAGCAGGTTGGAGAAGCTGGATTTGTTTTCATTGGAGCAAAGGAGGTTGAGGGGTGATTTGATCGAGGTGTACAAGATTATGACGGGTTTGGATAGGCTAGACGGGGAAAGGCTGTTCCCACTAATGGATGGTACAAGGACTAGGGGACACAGATTTAAGGTTTTGGGCAAGAGATACAGGGGGGATGTGAGGGAAAACTTTTTTACGCAGCGAGTGGTGAGGACCTGGAACTCGCTGCCGACGGAAGTGGTGGAAGTGGAGACACTCAATGTTTTCAAGGGGAGACTGGATAGGCACTTGAGGGAAATAAACTTGCAGGGCTCCGGGGATAGAGCGGGGGAATGGGACTGACTGCATTGCTCTACAGAGAGCCCGCACGCACTCGATGGGCCGAATGGCCTCCTTCTGTGCCGTTATGACTCGATGATTACCACCAAGCCCTGATACAATGGGAAATCCCCTCGAATCCCACGGATAATGGAGGTCCGGCTGCATAATCGTGCGATGAGCGAGCGTTTCCTATTTAATACTTGTTACATAAACACAAAAACTAAAACATAAAAAGGAAATCACCAATACACAACACACTGGGCAGATAAAAAGAAAAAGCAAAACAAAAATATCAAGGAGGATACAACAAGCAAATGGCATAATTTGCCGGGTTTGGGTACAGTACAAAATAATACAATGCAAATGTGAATGGTAGCTTGTGGTTAT
The DNA here is from genome assembly GCF_052327205.1 of Somniosus microcephalus. NCBI lineage: Eukaryota > Metazoa > Chordata > Chondrichthyes > Squaliformes > Somniosidae > Somniosus > Somniosus microcephalus. Next base: position 369,150,231 of record NC_140989.1, on the reverse strand, counting down.
CTTATAGAAATCCAGCACTTGGCCACTTCAATTTAAAGGCAAGGGTTCCACAGATCAAGGCGTACGTTGGTAACGGTTACACTGCCTCTGCTCAGCTGCTGCTGAAACCCTCATCCTTGTTCCCTCCGTGGCCTCGCCCCTCCCTATCTCTGTAATCTCCTCCAGCCCCACAACCCCCCTCACAAGAGGGAGGGAGGGAGAGAAGGGGGAGGGAGGGAGGGGGGAGGGAGAGAGGAGGGAGGGAGAGAGAGAGGAGGGAGGGAGAGAGAGAGGAGGGAGAGAGAGAGAGAGGGAGGGAGAGAGAGAGGAGGGAGGGAGGGAGAGAGGAGGGAGAGAGAGAGAGAGGAGGGAGGGGGAGGGAGGGAGAGAGAGAGGAGGGAGGGAGAGAGGAGGGAGGGAGAGAGAGAGAGAGAGGAGGGAGAGAGGAGGGAGGGAGAGAGAGAGGGAGGGAGAGAGAGAGGAGGGGAGAGAGAGAGGAGGGAGGGAGAGAGGAGGGAGGGAGAGAGAGAGAGAGGAGGGAGAGAGGAGGGAGGGAGGGAGAGAGGAGGGAGAGAGAGAGAGAGGAGGGAGGGGGAGGGAGGGAGAGAGAGAGGAGGGAGGGAGGGAGAGAGAGAGAGAGAGAGGAGGGAGAGAGGAGGGAGGGAGAGAGAGAGGGAGGGAGAGAGGAGGGAGAGAGAGAGGAGGGAGAGAGAGGAGGGAGGGAGAGAGGAGGGAGGGAGAGAGAGAGGAGGGAGAGAGGAGGGAGGGAGGGAGAGAGAGAGGAGGGAGGGAGAGAGAGAGGAGAGAGAGAGAGAGAGGAGGGAGAGAGAGAGAGAGAGGAGGGAGAGTGAGGAGGGAGCGAGGGAGGGAGAGGAAGGAGGGAGCTAGAGAGGGAGAGAGGGAGAGAGGAGGGCGAGAGAGGAGGGAGGGAGCGAGGTTCCACACCACCCCAAAGATTAATTTATACCCCATCATCTCCCATGATCCAATATTTGAACCCATTTGTTCATATTTCAAGGGGAAGTTAGATAAATACATGAGGGGGAACAGAATAGAAGGTTAGAACAGTTCCGGTCTCCATATTCTAAAAAGGATATTGAGGCACTGGAGAAGGTGCAAAAAAAAGATTCACACGGATAATACCAGAACTGAGAGGAAGGAATAGAGGGAGATGCTGATAGGGTGAGATGGAGAGGGGTGGGAGGAGGCTGGTGTGGGACACGAAACACCGGCACGGACCAGTTGGACCCTGTAGTAACCTGGGAGGTTATGAGTAACCTGATCCACCAGGTGGTGCTGTGGCAATTGCTCTCCTGAGTTAAGTCTGATCTGTACTGGTTGTACTCTTTGTTTTGGCTGCCTCATGGCAGAAGCTTTTATGTGCAAGTGTTGATTAAACCAGGTTAAGGAGTTAACCGGTGTCCGTCTCCATCTATGGCCACCTCAAGATACCGCAGACCCAATGGCCTGTTTCTGTGCCGTACGTTCCACATAATATTTATTCAGCACTGATGCACATTCTATGAGATTCACCACAGCTCTTTACACACAAACACACACACCAAAACAAATCGGTCACGATTAGCTCAAATCTTTGCAAAGGCAGATGATCTGTTTTCCCATCAATGAACACACACAGGGAAGATTAACCACTCCATGCAACACACAGTTTTAATTGACAGGCTGTAACTACATCTCTTCACGCTGTCTGTGTGTGTTTTTTGTTGGTTGGGGAAATGCAGCCATGCTGAACACTGCCACTAACCGTGAGCTGAGAGCGGAGAAATCACAAACACGAAGCAAGGCAGGATTCGGGAGTCTGCTGTTACTCACCACCAACGGATCTCCCAGACTCAGAGAGTTCCGCAGCACAAACGTCCGCCTCGCTACCTTTCAATGCTTTCTCCTCGGACTTTATGACATGAACCTCCACAGATATTAAAGGTTCTCCGCCCGTTTCCACAGCTTCCACCTCGCCGTCCTCTGGCTCGCCGCCCGCACCCTGTCCATCTTCAGTCTCTTCATCGCTTCCAGGTTTTCCCTCCGTGTCTTCGCCCGTTACCGGCGCAGAGCGGTCCCCTCCCGCTGACGCCGCCACGATTTGCTCCTCAGCGTCTTCTGCTCCCTCAAGCCAGGCCCCTTCTTCCGTGACTCTTTTGTCCTCCCTCTCTTCCTCGTTTATAGTCTTCAGCTCATGGCCGTCCTGCTCGGATTTTCCCGGAGCTGCTCCCGCTTCTTCGGCAGTCGTGGGGCCCACCTCGTCTTCAGCAAGGCCACGCTTTTGCTCCGGCTCTTCATCGGTGACCTTTACCTCCACTCTTCCACCATCAGACTCTTCACTGCTTCTTGGGGAGCAAGATGAACTTCGCAATGATGCTCGTGACCCTCGTCCCTCTGTTGAGGCAAATGTAGAAAAGCATCGGACGTCACCTGCTGTGTTGATACAGACAGTAACTTGCATTCATATAAAAAACGAAAATGCTGGAAACACTCAGCGGGTCCGGCAGCATCTGTGGCGAGAGGAACAGCGTTAACGGTTCAGGTCTGGGACCTTCCGTCAGAACTCTCCATTTCTCTCCCCACAGATGCTGCCTGACCTGCTGAGTGTTTCCAGCATTTTCATTTTTTTATTTCAGATTTCCAGCATCCGCAGTATTTGGCTTTTGCCTTTAACATAGTAAAACATCCCAAGGCGCTTCGCAGGAGCGATTATCAAACAGAGGTGACACCGAGACACATAAAGAGATATTGGGAGAGATGGCCAAAAGCTGGGTCAAAAAGGGAGGTTTTAAGGAGCGTCTTAAAGGAGGAGAGAGAGGTACACAAGACCATAAGAAATAGGAGCAGGAGTCGGCCATTCAGCCACTCGAGCCTGCTCCACCATTCAATAAGATCATGGCTGATCTTCTACCTCATCTCCACTTTCCCGCCCGATCTCCATATCCCTTGATTCCCTTAATATTCAAAAATCTATCAATCTCTCGGTAGAGATGGTGCAGAGGTTTAGGGAGGGAATTCCAGAGCTTAGGGCCCAGGCAACAGAAGGCACGGCCACCAATGGTGGAGCGATTAAAATCAGGAATGGACAAGAGGCCAGATTTGGAGGAGCCCAGAGATTGTAGGTGCTGGAGGAGGTTACAGAGATAGGGAGGGGTGAGACCATGGAGGGATTTGAACACAAGGATGAGAATTTTTTTTAATCGATGCATTGTCGGACCGGGAGTCAATGTAGGTCAGCGAGCACAGGGGTGAGGGGTGAACGGGACTGGGTGTGAGTTAGGACACGGGGCAGTGAGCACAGGGGGTGATGGGTGAACGGGACTTGGTGTGAGTTAGGACACGGGGCAGTGAGCACAGGGGTGAGGGGGTGAACGGGACTTGGTGTGAGTTAGGACATGGGGCAGTGAGCACAGGGGTGATGGGTGAACGGGACTGGGTGTGAGTTAGGACACGGGCAGTGAGCACAGGGGGTGATGGGTGAACGGGACTGGGTGCGAGTTAGGACACGGGGCAGTGAGCACAGGGGGTGATGGGTGAACGGGACTGGGTGTGAGTTAGGACACGGGGCAGTGAGCACAGGGGGTGATGGGTGAACGGGACTGGGTGTGAGTTAGGACACGGGGCAGTGAGTACAGGGGGTGATGGGTGAACGGGACTGGGTGTGAGTTAGGACACGGGGCAGTGAGCACAGGGGGTGATGGGTGAACGGGACTGGGTACGAGTTAGGACACGGGGCAGTGAGCACAGGGGGTGATGGGTGAATGGGACTGGGTGTGAGTTAGGACACGGGGCAGTGAGCACAGGGGGTGATGGGTGAACGGGACTTGGTGTGAGTTAGGACACGGGGCAGTGAGCACAGGGGCGAGGGGTGAATGGGACTTGGTGTGAGTTAGGACACGGGGCAGTGAGCACAGGGAGTGATGGGTGAACGGGACTTGGTGTGAGTTAGGACACGGGGCAGTGAGCACAGGGAGTGATGGGTGAACGGGACTTGGTGTGAGTTAGGACACGGGGCAGTGAGCACAGGGGTGAGGGGTGAACGGGACTGGGTGTGAGTTAGGACACGGGCAGTGAGCACAGGGGGTAATGGGTGAGCGGGACTGGGTGTGAGTTAGGACACGGGGCAGTGAGCACAGGGGGTGAGGGGTGAACGGGACTGGGTGCGAGTTAGGACACGGGGCAGTGAGCACAGGGGGTGATGGGTGAACGGGACTGGGTGTGAGTTAGGACATGGGGCAGTGAGGACAGAGGGTGATGGGTGAACGGGACTTGGTGCGGGTTAGGACACGGGGCAGTGAGCACAGGGGGTGAGGGGTGAACGGGACTGGGTGTGAGTTAGGACACGGGGCAGTGAGCACAGGGGGTGATGGGTGAACGGGACTGGGTGTGAGTTAGGACACGGGGCAGTGAGCACAGGGGTGAGGGGTGAACGGGACTTGGTGTGAGTTAGGACACGGGGCAGTGAGCACAGGGGTGAGAGGTGAACGGGACTTGGTGTGAGTTAGGACACGGGGCAGCAGAGTTTTGGATGAGTTGAGGTTTAGGGAGGGTGGAAGGTGAGAGGCCGGCCAGGAGAGGTTGGAATAGTCGAGTCTGGAGGTGACACAGGCACGGATTGGGTTTCAGTGGTAAATTACATTGAGTTTTCAACACGGGAACAGGGTGTTTGGCCTAACCAGCCCGCGCTGGTGTTTATCCTTCATGTGAACGTTAGCGCAATCGTGGACATCCCTTTACGGTGGGTCAGCCGCGGCTCAGTGGGTAGAACTCTCTCTCTCTCTCTCTCGTCAGAAGGTCGTGGGTTCAAGCTCGGAGTTTGTGCTCGAGTCGCTGGAGCGGGACTCTGAACCCACGACCCCTCTGACCCCATAGACGAGAGAGCTGCCCAATGTCCCACGGGAGGGTCCCTCAGAGCCGGCGGTTCTGACGCTTACGAATAGTGCAAGTGAGGTCGGAAGGGCTGCCGTGGGGTCTGTTCGAGGGCTGCGGAGCACAGACTGCTCCCTCCTCCCTTCCACCTGCTAATTCAAAGCAAATTAAAAAGCAGCCTTTGATCCGAGGCGCAATGCGTTGCCTAGCAACTGAGCTATCCCTGAAGGTGGCAATCAACTATCCCATTGAGCAGCGGCAGATGGTACAGTCTATATAAGATAGTCGGCAGGGCATGCAGTTATTTTGCGGAGAGCTCCCGGATTGGGGCATCGGTTGGTAGATGGAGGGAAGAGGCGAAGTGAAGCGGTGTTTTGGGTTCAACTCTCAGATCACGAGGCTCAAAGCTCCACTGAGGCCTAACTTCCCACGGGCTGTAATTAGGGTTGCCATTCCCCCCAGGACTGCCCTGGTGTCTCCAGGAATTAAGATTAATCCCCAGGAGCAAACACCCAGGGAGCAAGATCACACGAGCATTAAAAATAAATTGTATGTTGTTTCCGTTTTGTTTGAGCAGTTTAATTTATTAGTCATCTGTGCCTGTGTCCGCTCCAGACTCGACTATTCCAACACTCTACTGGCCGCCTCTCACCTTCCACTCTCCCTAAACCTCAACTCATCCAAAACTCTGCTGCCCCGTGTCCTAACTCACACCAAGTCCCGTTCACCCATCACCCCCTGTGCTCTCTGCTACCGTGTCCTAAACTCGCACCCAGTCCCGTTCACCCCTCACCCCTGTGCTCACTGCCCCGTGTCCTAACTCACACCCAGTCCCGTTCACCCCTCACCCCCTGTGCTCACTGCCCCGTGTCCTAACTCACACCAAGTCCCGTTCACCCATCACCCCCTGTGCTCTCTGCTACCGTGTCCTAACTCGCACCCAGTCCCGTTCACCCCTCACCCCTGTGCTCAATGCCCCGTGTCCTAACTCACACCCAGTCCCGTTCACCCCTCACCCCCTGTGCTCACTGCCCCGTGTCCTAACTCACAACCAGTCCCGTTCACCCATCACCCGCTGTGCTCACTGCCCCGTGTCCTAATTCACACCCAGTCCCGTTCACCCATCACCCCCTGTGCTCACTGCCCCGTGTCCTAACTCACACCCAGTCCCGTTCACCCATCACTCCCTGTGCTCACTGCCCCGTGTCCTAACTCACATCCAGTCCCGTTCACCCATCACCCCCTGTGCTCACTGCCCCGTGTCCTAACTCACACCCAATCCCGTTCACCTATCACCCCCTGTGCTCACTGCCCCGTGTCCTAACTCACGCCCAGATCCCGTTCACCCATGACCCCCTGTGCTCACTGCCCCCGTGTCCTAACTCACACCCAGTCCCGTTCACCCATCACCCCCTGTGCTCACTGCCCCGTGTCCTAACTCACACCCAGTCCCGTTCACCCATCACCCCCCGTGCTCACTGCCCCATGTCCTAACTCACACCAAGTCCCATTCACCCATCACCCCCTGTGCTCACTGCCCCATGTCCTAACTCACACCCAGTCCCGTTCACCCTACTCCCCGTGCTCACTGCCCGTGTCCTAACTCACACCCAGTCCCGTTCACTCATCACCCCCTGTGCTCACTGCCCCGTGTCCTAACTCGCACCCAGTCCCGTTCACTCATCACCCCCTGTGCTCACTGCCCCGTGTCCTAACTCACACCAAGTCCCGTTCACCCATCACCCCCTGTGCTCACTGCCCCGTGTCCTAACTCGCACCCAGTCCCGTTCACTCATCACCCCCTGTGCTCACTGCCCCGTGTCCTAACTCGCACCCAGTCCCGTTCACCCATCGCCCCTGTGCTCACTGCCCCGTGTCCTAACTCACACCCACTCCCATTCACCCATCACCCCCTGTGCTCACTGCCCCGTGTCCCAACTCACACCCAGTCCCGTTCACACCATCACCCTCTGTGCTCACTGCCCCGTGTCCTAACTCGCACCCAGTCCCGTTCACCCATCACTCCCTGTGCTCACTGCCCCGTGTCCTAACTCGCACCCATTCCCGTTCACCCATCACCCCCTGTGATCACTGCCCCGTGTCCTAACTCACACCCAGTCCCGTTCACCCATCACCCCATGTGCTCACTGCCCCGTGTCCTAACTCACACCCAGTCCCGTTCACCCATCACCCCCTGTGCTCACTGCCCCGTGTCCTAACTCACACCCAGTCCCGTTCACCCATCACCCCCTGTGCTCACTGCCCCGTGTCCTAACTCGCACCCAGTCCCGTTCACCCATCACCCCCTGTGCTCACTGCCCGTGTCCTAACTCACACCGTCCCGTTCACCCATCGCCCCCTGTGCTCATTGCCCCGTCTCCTAACTCACACCCAGTCCCGTTCACCCATCACCCCGTGCTCACTGCCCCGTGTCCTAACTCACACCCAGTCCCGTTCACCCATCACCCCCTGTGCTCACTGCCCCGTGTCCTAACTCACACCCACTCCCATTCACCCATCACCCCCTGTGCTCACTGCCCCGTGTCCTAACTCACACCCAGTCCCGTTCACCCCTCACCCCCTGTGCTCACTGCCCCGTGTCCTAACTCACACCCAGTCCCGTTCACCCATCACCCCCTGTGCTCACTGCCCCGTGTCCTAACTCACACCCAGTCCCGTTCACCCATCACCTCCTGTGCTCACTGCCCCGTGTCCTAACTCGCACCCAGTCCCGTTCACCCATCACCCTCTGTGCTCACTGCCCCGTGTCCTAACTCACACCCAGTCCAGTTCACCCATCACCCCCTGTGCTCACTGCCCCGTGTCCTAACTCACACCCAGTCCCGTTCACCCATCACTCCCTGTGCTCACTGCCCCGTGTCCTAACTCGCACCCAGTCCCGTTCACCCATCACCCCCTGTGCTCACTGCCCCGTGTCCTAACTCATACCCAGTCCCGTTCACCCATAACCCCCCGTGCTCACTGCCCCGTGTCCTAACTCGCACCCAGTCCCGTTCACCCATCACCCCCTGTGCTCACTGCCCCGTGTCCTAACTCGCACCCAGTCCCGTTCACCCATCGCCCCCTGTGCTCACTGCCCCGTGTCCTAACTCACACCCAGTCCCGTTCACCCATCACCCCCTGTGCTCACTGCCCCGTGTCCTAACTCACACCCAGTCCCGTTCGCCCATCACCCCCTGTGCTCACTGCCCCGTGTCCTAACTCACACCCAGTCCCGTTCACCCATCGCCCCCTGTGCTCACTGCCCCGTGTCCTAACTCACACCCAGTCCCGTTCACCCATCACCCCGTGCTCACTGCCCCGTGTCCTAACTCACACCCAGTCCCGTTCACCCATCACCCCCTGTGCTCACTGCCCCGTGTCCTAACTCATACCCAGTCCCGTTCACCCATAACCCCCCGTGCTCACTGCCCCGTGTCCTAACTCGCACCCAGTCCCGTTCACCCATCACCCCCTGTGCTCACTGCCCCGTGTCCTAACTCACACCCAGTCCCGTTCACCCATCACCACCTGTGCTCACTGCCCCGTGTCCCAACTCACACCAAGTCCCGTTCACCCCTCACCCCCTGTGCTCACTGCCCCCGTGTCCTAACTCGCACCCAGTCCCGTTCACCCATCGCCCCCTGTGCTCACTGCCCCGTGTCCTAACTCACACCCAGTCCCGTTCACCCATCACCCCCTGTGCTCACTGCCCCGTGTCCTAACTCACACCCAGTCCCGTTCGCCCATCACCCCCTGTGCTCACTGCCCCGTGTCCTAACTCACACCCAGTCCCGTTCACCCATCGCCCCCTGTGCTCACTGCCCCGTGTCCTAACTCACACCCAGTCCCGTTCACCCATCACCCCCTGTGCTCACTGCCCTGTGTCCTAACTCACACCCAGTCCCGTTCACCCATCACCCTCTGTGCTCACTGCCCCGTGTCCTAACTCACACCAAGTCCCGTTCACCCCTCACCCCCTGTGCTCACTGCCCCGTGTCCTAACTCGCACCAAGTCCCGTTCACCCCTCACCCCCTGTGCTCACTGCCCCGTGTCCTAACTCACACCAAGTCCCGTTCACCCATCACCCACTGTGCTCACTGCCCCGTGTCCTAACTCACACCCAGTCCCGTTCACCCCTCACCCCCTGTGCTCACTGCCCCGTGTCCTAACTCACACCCAGTCCCGTTCACCCATCACCCCCTGTGCTCACTGCCCCGTGTCCTAACTCACACCCAGTCCCGTTCACCCATCACCCGCACTGCCCCGTGTCCTAACTCACACCCAGTCCCGTTCACCCCCTCACCCCCTGTGCTCACTGCCCCGTGTCCTAACTCACCCAGTCCCGTTCACCCATCACCCCCTGTGCTCACTGCCCCGTGTCCTAACTCACACCCAGTCCCGTTCGCCCATCACCCCCTGTGCTCACTGCCCCGTGTCCCAACTCACACCCAGTCCCGTTCACCCATCACCCCGTGCTCACTGCCCCGTCTCCTAACTCACACCAAGTCCCGTTCACCCATCACCCCCTGTGCTCACTGCCCCGTGTCCTAACTCACACCCAGTCCCGTTCACCCATCACCCCCTGTGCTCACTGCCCCGTGTTCTAACTCACACCCAGTCTCGTTCACCCATCACCCCCTGTGCTCACAGCCCCGTGTCCTAACTCACACCCAGTCCCGTTCACCCATCGCCCCCTGTGCTCGCTGCCCCTTGTCCTAACTCACACCCAGTCCCGTTCACCCATCACCCCTGTGCTCACTGCCCCGTGTCCTAACTCACACCCAGTCCCGTTCACCCATCACCCCCTGTGCTCACTGCCCCGTGTCCTAACTCACACCCAGTCCCGTTCACCCATCACCCCCTGTGCTCACTGCCCCGTGTCCTAACTCACACCCAGTCCCGTTCACCCCTCACCCCTGTGCTCACTGCCCCGTGTCCTAACTCACACCCAGTCCCGTTCACACCATCACCCCCTGTGCTCACTGCCCCGTGTCCTAACTCGCACCCAGTCCCGTTCACCCATCACCCCCTGTGCTCACTGCCCCGTGTCCTAACTCACACCCAGTCCCGTTCACCACCCTCACCCCTGTGCTCACTGCCCCATGTCCTAACTCGCACCCAGTCCCGTTCACCCATCACCCCCTGTGCTCACTGCCCCGTGTCCTAACTCACACCAAGTCCCGTTCACCCATCACCCCCTGTGCCCACTGCCCCGTGTCCTAACTCACACCCAGTCCCGTTCACCCATCACCCCCTGTGCTCACTGCCCCGTGTCCTAACTCACACCAAGTCCCGTTCACCCCTCACCCCCTGTGCTCACTGCCCCGTGTCCTAACTCACACCCAGTCCCGTTCACCCCTCACCCCCTGTGCTCACTGCCCCGTGTCCTAACTCACACCCAGTCCCGTTCACCCATCACCCCCTGTGCTCACTGCCCCGTGTCCTAACTCGCACCCAGTCCCGTTCACCCATCACCCCCTGTGCTCACTGCCCCGTGTCCTAACTCACACCCAGTCCCGTTCACCCCTCACCCCTGTGCTCACTGCCTCGTGTCCTAACTCACACCCAGTCCCGTTCACCCATCACCCCCTGTGCTCACTGCCCCGTGTCCCAACTCGCACCAAGTCCCGTTCACCCATCACCCCCTGTGCTCACTGCCCCGTGTCCTAACTCACACCCAGTCCCGTTCACTCCATCACCCCCTGTGCTCACTGCCCCGTGTCCTAACTCGCACCCAGTCCCGTTCACCCATCACCCCCTGTGCTCACTGCCCCGTGTCCCAACTCACACCAAGTCCCGTTCACCCATCACCCCTGTGCTCACTGCCCCGTGTCCTAACTCACACCCAGTCCCGTTCACACCCATCACCCCTGTGCTCACTGCCCCGTGTCCTAACTCACACCCAGTCCCGTTCACCCATCACCCCCTGTGCTCACTGCCCCGTGTCCTAACTCACACCCAGTCCCGTTCACCCATCACCCCCTGTGCTCACTGCCCCGTGTCCTAACTCACACCCAGTCCCGTTCACCCATCACCCCCTGTGCTCACTGCCCCGTGTCCCAACTCGCACCAAGTCCCGTTCACCCATCACCCCCCTGTGCTCACTGCCCCGTGTCCCAACTCACACCAAGTCCCGTTCGCCCATCACCCCCTGTGCTCACTGCCCCGTGTCCTAACTCACACCAAGTCCCGTTCGCCCCTCACCCCCTGTGCTCACTGCCCCGTGTCCTAACTCACACCCAGTCCCGTTCACCCATCACCCCCCTGTGCTCACTGCCCCGTGTCCTAACTCACACCCAGTCCCGTTCACCCATCACCCCCTGTGCTCACTGCCCCGTGTCCTAACCCACACCCAGTCCCGTTCACCCATCACCCCCTGTGCTCACTGCCCCGTGTCCTAACTCACACCCAGTCCCGTTCACCCATCACCCCCTGTGCTCACTGCCCCGTGTCCTAACTCACACCAAGTCCCGTTCACCCATCACCCCCTGTGCTCACTGCCCCGTGTCCTAACTCACATCCAGTCCCGTTCACCCATCACCCCCTGTGCTCACTGCCCCGTGTCCTAACTCACACCAAGTCCCGTTCACCCCCTCACCCCTGTGCTCACTGCCCCCGTGTCCTAACTCACACCCAGTCCCGTTCACCCATCACCCCCTGTGCTCACTGCCCCGTGTCCTAACTCACACCCAGTCCCGTTCACCCATCACCCCCTGTGCTCACTGCCCCGTGTCCCAACTCACACCAAGTCCCGTTCACCCCTCACCCCCTGTGCTCACTGCCCCGTGTCCTAACTCGCACCCAGTCCCGTTCACCCATCACCCCCTGTGCTCACTGCCCCCGTGTCCTAACTCACACCCAGTCCCGTTCACCCATCACCCCCTGTGCTCACTGCCCCGTGTCCTAACTCACACCCAGTCCCGTTCACCCATCACCCCCTGTGCTCACTGCCCCGTGTCCTAACTCACACCCAGTCCCGTTCACCCATCACCCCCTGTGCTCACTGCCCCGTGTCCTAACTCACACCAAGTCCCGTTCACCCATCACCCCCTGTGCTCACTGCCCCGTGTCCTAACTCACACCCAGTCCCATTCACCCCTCACCCCCTGTGCTCACTGCCCCATGTCCTAACTCGCACCCAGTCCCGTTCACCCATCACCCCCTGTGCTCACTGCCCCGTGTCCTAACTCACACCCAGTCCCATTCACCCATCACCCCCTGTGCTCACTGCCCCGTGTCCTAACTCACACCCAGTCCCATTCACCCATCACCCCCTGTGCTCACTGCCCCGTGTCCTAACTCACACCCAGTCCCATTCACCCATCACCCCCTGTGCTCACTGCCCCGTGTCCTAACTCACACCCAGTCCCGTTCACCCATCACCCCCTGTGCTCACTGCCCCGTGTCCTAACTCACACCCAGTCCCGTTCACCCATCACCCCCTGTGCTCACTGCCCCGTGTCCTAACTCACACCCAGTCCCGTTCACCCATCACCCCCTGTGCTCACTGCCCCGTGTCCTAACTCACACCCAGTCCCGTTCACCCATCACCCCCTGTGCTCACTGCCCCGTGTCCTAACTCACACCCAGTCCCGTTCACCCATCACCCCTGTGCTCACTGCCCCGTGTCCTAACTCACACCAAGTCCCGTTCACCCATCACCCCGGTGCTCACTGCCCCGTGTCCTAACTCACACCCAGTCCCGTTCACCCATCACCCCCCGTGCTCACTGCCCCGTGTCCTAACTCACACCCAGTCCCGTTCACCCATCACCCCAGTGCTCACTGCCCCGTGTCCTAACTCACACCCAGTCCCGTTCACCCATCACCCCCTGTGCTCACTGCCCCGTGTCCTAACTCACACCCAGTCCCGTTCACCCATCACCCCCTGTGCTCACTGCCCCGTGTCCTAACTCACACCAAGTCCCGTTCACCCCTCACCCGTGCTCAGTGCCCCGTGTCCCAACTCACACCAAGTCCCGTTCACCCCTCACCCCCTGTGCTCACTGCCCCGTGTCCTAACTCACACCCAGTCCCGTTCACCCATCACCCCCTGTGCTCACTGCCCCGTGTCCTAACTCACACCCAGTCCCGTTCACCCATCACCCCCTGTGCTCACTGCCCCGTGTCCTAACTCACACCAAGTCCCGTTCACCCATCACCCCCTGTGCTCACTGCCCCGTGTCCTAACTCACACCAAGTCCCGTTCACCCATCACTCCCTGTGCTCACTGCCCCGTGTCCTAATTCACACCAAGTCCCGTTCACCCATCACCCCCTGTGCTCACTGCCCCGTGTCCTAACTCACACCCAGTCCCGTTCACCCATCACCCCCTGTGCTCACTGCCCCGTGTCCTGACTCGCACCAAGTCCCGTTCACCCATCACCCCCTGTGCTCACTGCCCCGTGTCCTAACTCACACCCAGTCCCGTTCACCCCTCACCCGTGCTCAGTGCCCCGTGTCCTAACTCACACCCAGTCCCATTCACCCATCACCCCCTGTGCTCACTGCCCCGTGTCCTAACTCACACCCAGTCCCGTTCACCCATCACCCCCTGTGCTCACTGCCCCGTGTCCTAACTCACACCCAGTCCCGTTCACCCATCACCCCCTGTGCTCACTGCCCCGTGTCCCAACTCACACCAAGTCCCGTTCACCCATCACCCCCTGTGCTCACTGCCCCCGTGTCCTAACTCACACCCAGTCCCGTTCACCCATCACCCCCTGTGCTCACTGCCCCGTGTCCTAACTCACACCCAGTCCCGTTCGCCCATCGCCCCCTGTGCTCACTGCCCCGTGTCCTAACTCACACCAAGTCCCGTTCACCCATCACCCCCTGTGCTCACTACCCCGTGTCCTAACTCACACCAAGTCCCGTTCACCCCTCACCCCCTGTGCTCACTGCCCCGTGTCCTAACTCACACCAAGTCCCGTTCACCCATCGCCCCCTGTGCTCACTGCCCCGTGTCCTAACTCACACCAAGTCCCGTTCACCCATCACCCCCTGTGCTCACTGCCCCGTGTCCTAACTCACACCCAGTCCCGTTCACCCATCAACCCCTGTGCTCACTGCCCCGTGTCCTAACTCACACCAAGTCCCGTTCACCCATCACCCCCTGTGCTCACTACCCCGTGTCCTAACTCACACCCAGTCCCGTTCACCCATCACCCCCTGTGCTCACTGCCCCGTGTCCTAACTCACACCCAGTCCCGTTCACCCATCACCCCCTGTGCTCACTGCCCCGTGTCCCAACTCACACCAAGTCCCGTTCACCCGTGCTCACTGCCCCGTGTCCTAACTCACACCAAGTCCCGTTCACCCCTCACCCCTGTGCTCACTGCCCCGTGTCCTACCTCACACCCAGTCCCGTTCACCCATCACCCCCTGTGCTCACTGCCTCGTGTCCCAACTCACACCAAGTCCCGTTCACCCCTCACCCCTGTGCTCACTGCCCCGTGTCCTAACTCACACCCAGTCCCGTTCACCCATCACCCCCTGTGCTCACTGCCCCGTGTCCTAACTCACACCCAGTCCCGTTCACCCATCACCCCCTGCTCACTGCCCCGTGTCCTAACTCACACCCAGTCCCGTTCACCCATCACCCCCTGTGCTCACTGCCCCGTGTCCTAACTCACACCCAGTCCCGTTCACCCATCACCCCCTGTGCTCACTGCCCCGTGTCCTAACTCACACCCAGTCCCGTTCACCCATCACCCCCTGTGCTCACTGCCCCGTGTCCTAACTCACACCCAGTCCCGTTCACCCATCACCCCCTCTGCTCACTGCCCCGTGTCCTAACTCACACCAAGTCCCGTTCACCCATCACCCCCTGTACTCACTGCCCCGTGTCCTAACTCACACCCAGTCCCGTTCACCCATCACCCCCTGTGCTCACTGCCCCGTGTCCTAACTCACACCTAGTCCCGTTCACCCGTCACCCCCTGTGCTCACTGCCCCGTGTCCTAACTCGCACCAAGTCCCGTTCACCCATCACCCCCTGTGCTCACTGCCCCGTGTCCTAACTCACACCCAGTCCCGTTCACCCATCACCCCCTGTGCTCACTGCCCCGTGTCCTAACTCACACCCAGTCCCGTTCACCCATCACCCCCGTGCTCACTGCCCCGTGTCCTAACTCACACCAAGTCCCGTTCACCCATCACCCCCTGTGCTCACTGCCCCGTGTCCTAACTCACACCCAGTCCCGTTCACCCATCACCCCGTGCTCACTGCCCAGTGTATAACTCACACCCAGTCCCGTTCACCCACCACCCCTGTGCTCACTGCCCCGTGTCCTAACTCGCACCAAGTCCCGTTCACCCATCACCCCCTGTGCTCACTGCCCCGTGTCCTAACTCACACCCAGTCCCGTTCACCCACCACCCCTGTGCTCACTGCCCCGTGTCCTAACTCGCACCAAGTCCCGTTCACCCATCACCCCCTGTGCTCACTGCCCCGTGTCCTAACTCGCACCAAGTCCCGTTCACCCATCACCCCCTGTGCTCACTGCCCCGTGTCCTAACTCACACCCAGTCCCGTTCACCCATCACCCCCTGTGCTCACTGCCCTGTGTCCTAACTCACACCCAGTCCCGTTCACCCATCACCCCCTGTGCTCACTGCCCCGTGTCCTAACTCACACCCAGTCCCGTTCACCCATCACCCCCTCTGCTCACTGCCCCGTGTCCTAACTCACACCAAGTCCCGTTCACCCATCACCCCCTGTACTCACTGCCCCGTGTCCTAACTCACACCCAGTCCCGTTCACCCATCACCCCCTGTGCTCACTGCCCCGTGTCCTAACTCACACCTAGTTCCGTTCACCCATCACCCCCTGTGCTCACTGCCCCGTGTCCTAACTCGCACCAAGTCCCGTTCACCCATCACCCCCTGTGCTCACTGCCCCGTGTCCTAACTCACACCCAGTCCCGTTCACCCATCACCCCCTGTGCTCACTGCCCCGTGTCCTAACTCACACCCAGTCCCGTTCACCCATCACCCCCTGTGCTCACTGCCCCGTGTCCTAACTCACACCAAGTCCCGTTCACCCATCACCCCCTGTGCTCACTGCCCCGTGTCCTAACTCACACCCAGTCCCGTTCACCCATCACCCCCTGTGCTCACTGCCCCGTGTCCTAACTCGCTCCAAGTCCCGTTCACCCATCACCCCCTGTGCTCACTGCCCCGTGTCCTAACTCACACCCAGTCCCGTTCACCCATCACCCCCTGTGCTCACTGCCCCGTGTCCTAACTCACACCCAGTCCTGTTCACCCATCACCGCCTGTGCTCACTGCCCCGTGTCCTAACTCACACCCAGTCCCGTTCACCCATCACCCCCTGTGCTTGCTGCCCCGTGTCCTAACTCGCACCAAGTCCCGTTCACCCATCACCCCCTGTGCTCACTGCCCCGTGTCCTAACTCACACCCAGTCCCATTCACCCATCACCCCCTGTGCTCACTGCCCCGTGTCCTAACTCACACCAAGTCCCGTTCACCCATCACCCACTGTGCTCACTGCCCCGTGTCCTAACTCACACCCAGTCCCGTTCACCCATCACCCCCTGTGCTCACTGCCCCGTGTCCTAACTCACACCCAGTCCCATTCACCCATAACCCCCCGTGCTCACTGCCCCGTGTCCTAACTCACACCAAGTCCCGTTCACCCATCACCCCCTGTGCTCACTGCCCCGTGTCCTAACTCACACCCAGTCCCGTTCACCCATCACCCCCTGTGCTCACTGCCCCGTGTCCTAACTCACACCCAGTCCCATTCACCCATCTTCCCCTGTGCTCACTGCCCCGTGTCCTAACTCACACCAAGTCCCGTTCACCCATCACCCCCTGTGCTCACTGCCCCGTGTCCTAACTCACACCCAGTCCCATTCACCCATCACCCCTGTGCTCACTGCCCCGTGTCCTAACTCACACCCAGTCCCGTTCACCCCTCACCCCCTGTGCTCACTGCCCCGTGTCCTAACTCACACCCAGTCCCGTTCACCCATCACCCCCTGTGCTCACTGCCCCGTGTCCTAACTCACACCCAGTCCCGTTCACCCATCACCCCCTGTGCTCACTGCCCCGTGTCCTAACTCACACCCAGTATCGTTCACCCCTCACCCCTGTGCTCGCTGACCTACATTGGCTGCCGGTCCAGCAACGCCTCGATTCCAGGCCCAGGCAGCTGAAGGCACAGCCGCCGATGGTGGAGCGAAGGGAGTGGGGGATGGACAAGAGGCCAGAGGTGGAGGAGCGCAGAGATCTTGGAGGGTTGTCGGGAGGTTGGAGTAGGTTACAGGGATAGGGAGGGGCGAGGCCACGGAGGGATTTGAACGCGGGGATGAGAATTTTAACAACGTGGGTTAGTTTTCACCTTCACCCCTCGGAGGTTCCCCGGTGGAGCGGAACGCTCAGCCCTCGTCGATCCCGTCCGAAAATGGGCCATGTTCTTTAACTCGGAGGTGATCGTCTCCGGCAGGTGACAACCCGAACAGTACAGGAAAAGGTGCCCCAGTATTGCAAAAACACACCTGGCTCACCATCGCTCTCGCATTCACTGTCAGAGGAACTGCTGCTGTCCTCCTCGCTCGTCGATCCCTCCTCCTCCTCCTCCCGCACCACCGACTGCTCGCTCCGCTTCTCACCGTCCGAGCTCAGTCTCTCGTCCCTTCCCTCGTCCTTTTGTTCCGCCTCCTCACTTGGCTTCTCTTCCTCCTCTTCAAAATCGTCGTCGTACTCTGATAAACGGATTGAGATTTACAATCAGGAGTTTTGTGATGGAAGTTCGGCGCCAAAATATTTCAACACACATTGTATAAAACGCAGGGTCTGGAGAACCCTAGGAGTGTGTTAATGTTGTCAGGGTTCCCCGGGAGTGTGTTAGTATTGTCGGGGATCCCCGGGAGTGTGTTAGTATTGTCGGGGATCCCCGGGAGTGTGTTAGTATTGTCGGGGATCCCCGGGAGTGTGTTAGTATTGTCGGGGATCCCCGGGAGTGTGCTAGTATTGTTGGGGATCCCCGGGAGTGTGTTAATATTGTCGGGGATCCCCGGGAGTGTGTTAGTATTGTTGGGGATCCCCGGGAGTGTGTTAATGTTGTCGGGGATCCCCGGGAGTGTGTTAATATTGTCGGGGCACCCGGGAGTGTGTTAATATTGTCAGGGTTCCCCGGGAGTGTGTTAATATTGTCAGGGATCCCCGGGAGTGTGTTAATATTGTTGGGGTTCCCCGGGAGTGTGTTAATATTGTCAGGGATCCCCGGGAGTGTGTTAATATTGTCGGGGTTCCCCGGGAGTGTGTTAATATTGTCGGGGATCCCCGGGAGTGTGTTAATATTGTCGGGAATCCCCGGGAGTGTGTTAGTATTGTCGGGGTTCCCCGGGAGTGTTAATATTGTTGGGGATCCCCGGGAGTGTGTTAATATTGTCGGGGATCCCCGGGAGTGTGTTAATATTGTCGGGGATCCCCAGGAGTGTGTTAATATTGTCGGGGTTCCCCGGGAGAGTGTTAATATTGTCGGGGATCCCTGGGAGTGTGTTAATATTGTCGGGGATCCCTGGGAGTGTGTTAATATTGTCGGGGTACCCGGGAGTGTGTTAGTATTGTCGAGGATCCCCGGGAGTGTGTTAATATTGTCGGGGATCCCCAGGAGTGTGTTAATATTGTTGGGGATCCCCGGGAGTGTGTTAATATTGTCTGGGATCCCCGGGAGTGTGTTAATATTGTCGGGGTACCCGGGAGTGTGTTAGTATTGTCAGGGATCCCCGGGAGTGTGTTAATGTTGTCGGGGTTCCCCGGGAGTGTGTTAATATTGTCGGGGTTCCCTGGGAGTGTGTTAATGTTGTCGGGGATCCCCAGGAGTGTGTTAATATTGTCGGGGATCCCCGGGAGTGTGTTAATGTTGTCGGGGATCCCCGGGAGTGTGTTAATATTGTCGGGGTTCCCCGGGAGTGTGTTAATATTGTCGGGGATCCCCGGGAGTGTGTTAATGTTGTCAGGGTTCCCCGGGAGTGTGTTAATGTTGTCGGGGATCCCCGGGAGTGTGTTAATGTTGTCGGGGTTCCCCGGGAGTGTGTTAATGTTGTCGGGGATCCCCGGGAGTGTGTTAATATTGTCGGGGATCCCCGGGAGTGTGTTAATATTGTCGGGGATCCCCAGGAGTGTGTTAATATTGTCAGGGATCCCCAGGAGCGTGTTAATGTTGTCGGGGATCCCCAGGAGCGTGTTACTGTTGTCGGGGATCCCCAGGAGTGTGTTAATATTGTCAGGGATCCCCAGGAGCGTGTTAATGTTGTTGGGGATCCCCAGGAGCGTGTTACTGTTGTCGGGGATCCCCAGGAGCGTGTTACTGTTGTCGGGGATCCCCAGGAGTGTGTTAATGTTGTCGGGGATCCCCGGGAGTGTGTTAATGTTGTCGGGGTTCCCCGGGAGTGTGTTAATGTTGTCGGGGTTCCCCGGGAGTGTGTTAATATTGTCGGGGATCCCCGGGAGTGTGTTAATATTGTCGGGGATCCCCGGGAGTGTGTTAATGTTGTCGGGGATCCCCAGGAACGTGTTACTGTTGTCGGGGATCCCCAGGAGTGTGTTAATGTTGTCGGGGATCCCCGGGAGTGTGTTAATGTTGTCGGGGTTCCCCGGGAGTGTGTTAATGTTGTCGGGGTTCCCCGGGAGTGTGTTAATATTGTCGGGGATCCCCGGGAGTGTGTTAATATTGTCGGGGATCCCCGGGAGTGTGTTAATATTGTCGGGGTTCCCCGGGAGTGTGTTAATATTGTCGGGGATCCCCGGGAGTGTGTTAATATTGTCGGGGATCCCCGGGAGTGTGTTAATGTTGTCGGGGATCCCCGGGAGCGTGTTAATGTTGTCGGGGATCCCCAGGAGCGTGTTAATGTTGTCGGGGATCCCCAGGAGCGTGTTAATGTTGTCGGGGATCCCCAGGAGTGTGTTAATATTGTCGGGGATCCCCAGGAGTGTGTTAATGTTGTCGGGGATCCCCAGGAGTGTGTTAATGTTGTCGGGGATCCCCGGGAGTGTGTTAATGTTGTCGGGGATCCCCAGGAGTGTGTTAATGTTGTCGGGGATCCCCGGGAGTGTGTTAATGTTGTCGGGGTTCCCCGGGAGTGTGTTAATATTGTCGGGGATCCCCGGGAGTGTGTTAATATTGTCGGGGATCCCCAGGAGTGTGTTAATATTGTCAGGGATCCCCAGGAGCGTGTTAATGTTGTCGGGGATCCCCAGGAGCGTGTTACTGTTGTCGGGGATCCCCAGGAGTGTGTTAATATTGTCAGGGATCACCAGGAGCGTGTTAATGTTGTCGGGGATCCCCAGGAGTGTGTTAATGTTGTCAGGGATCCCCAGGAGCGTGTTACTGTTGTCGGGGATCCCCAGGAGTGTGTTAATGTTGTCGGGGATCCCCGGGAGTGTGTTAATGTTGTCGGGGTTCCCCGGGAGTGTGTTAATGTTGTCGGGGTTCCCCGGGAGTGTGTTAATATTGTCGGGGATCCCCGGGAGTGTGTTAATATTGTCGGGGATCCCCGGGAGTGTGTTAATATTGTCGGGGTTCCCCGGGAGTATGTTAATGTTGTCGGGGATCCCCGGGAGTGTGCTAATGTTGTCAGGGATCCCCAGGAGCGTGTTAATGTTGTCGGGGATCCCCGGGAGTGTGTTAATATTGTCGGGGATCCCCGAGAGTGTGTTAATATTGTCGGGGATCCCCGGGAGTGTGTTAATGTTGTCGGGGATCCCCAGGAGCGTGTTAATGTTGTCGGGGATCCCCAGGAGCGTGTTAATGTTGGGACCATTTCTGGGGGAGGTGGGACCTGTACAAGCCGAATGGGTTGCACCTCAATGGGAACGGGACCAATATCCTCACGGGCAGGTTTGCTAGTGCTGTGGGGGAGGGTTTAAACTAGCTTGGCAGGGGGAGGGGAATCTGAGAGTAGATTCAGAAGGGAGAGAAGCAAAGCTGGAAATGGAAGGCAGAAAATTAGTAAGCGAGTTTGGAAGACAGAGGAAACAAAGGCTAGAAAATAGACAAGGGAGTTTGGCAGTGCTAAATGGGATATACTTCAACGCAAGGAGTCTAGGGAATAAAGCAGATGAGCTGAGGGCACAGATAGACATGTGGGAGTATGATATTATAGCTATTACTGAGACATGGCTGAAAGAAGCGTACGAATGGCAGCTCAACATTCCTAGTTACAGGGTTTTCAGATGAGATAGAGAGAGGGATAAAAAAGGAGGGGAGTCGTAATATTGATTAAAGAAACAATTACAGCTGTGAGGAGGGAGGGTATCTTAGAAGGATCATCAAATTAGGCCATATGGGTTCAACTGAAAAGCAAATATGGGGCGATCACACTGCTGGGAGTGTACTATAGACCTCCGAACAGTCAGAGGGGGATAGAAGAGCAAATATGTAGGCAAATTTCTAAGACGTGCAAAAATAGGGCAGCAATAGCAGGGGATTTCAACTACCCTAATATAAACTGGGGTAGAATCTGTGTGAAAGGTATAGAGGGTGTGGAATTCTTAAAATGCATTCAGGAGAACTTTTTTAGCCAGTACATAGCAAGCCCAACAAGGGAGGGGACGGTTCTGGACCTAGTTTTAGGGAATGAAGCTAGGCAGGTGGAAGGGGTATTGTAAAGGAAAAAGCCATATTCCAAGAGATACACCATCCTATGAACAGATTTCTGATATTATTAATACATGACATACTGGGTCTAAATGTCTGGAAAGCCTCGGCGACACAAGTTGTGTCAATACAGGCTTCTGAGATAAAATGAAGTGTTAACACAAGCTATAAACACCACACAAGCTTTTGAAATGGGAATTGATTGTTAATACTGAGACAAAGACCCTATTGAAGCAGCAAAGGCTTGCTTCCGAGATGTCTGCAGTTTGGGAGAAACACAATAGCAATGCCCAAGTAAAGTGTTCAAAACTAACACTTCGAACAGAAACATAGAACATTAAAAAAACATGTGCCTTTGTAAAAATAACATCAAATGAAACAGGAAACATAAGTCAGTAATATAACCAACTAAGATGGCTAGGAAAACAAACACCCTAGTTGAAGTGTTTTTGATTTACATGTTGTAAAAGATACCTACAGAACACTTTGAAAATATGACTTCAATAGATACACCAAGCAATTACATTGTGTTTGTGTTGAACTTGGAACAAATAGGAGTCACGACGTCTGATAATAGCCAGTTAAGCCCTTCGATAAGAATGGCATCAAAGAGATAAATCTGTTATAACCATTTTATGATAAGTTTTTGAAACACCTATACAGTAGACAGGATTCTGAGGGCTGGCAGCTGAAATGACAGTGAGAATAGAGAAGAATTCAACAAAGAATGACTAGAGATAATTAGCTTATATCAGCAGAAAACTTCAAAGAATAAACCACTAAAAAAAGGTATAAAAATAGAGCTTTTCAGCTGGAAAGTCAGAAGTCGCTGGAAAGGGCAAGCGTTTCTCAACTTCAGAGGCAGTCTCTGTAAATTTTTAACTCTTTGAGTCTCGGGGATCGAAAAGGTACTCTTATTTGATTTTGGTGGATATTCTGGATTAAGAAATAATAAGAAATGTAAAAATGTACGAAGTTAAGATTTGAGAATAAGGATCTCTGAGAATAAGAAATGTAAGCTATTTGTATTTTGAACTGTTAAAGTCACGATTGACTCACAAGCTATTAACTGAATGTCGGTTCTTTAATAGATGCATATATTTTTAGAATTGTCTCAATTGGTATTTCTGTATCAAACTCGCAAACTCAATTTCTGTAGACTCTTTTGTAAGGAGTTGCAGAATACTGGGGGGGGTTTCCGGACCCTCATAATATCCGGAATGTTACAGTCCAGTTAAACTTATTAAAAGTGCTATCTGGGGGACGGTAACATCTTCAGTCATTCCTTTCCTTTACAGAGAGATAGCCTGGACCTTTAGAACCAATTAAGCGTCTTATAGAATTCGGCTATCTCTAACTTTAGTTGAAGGTGAACGTCTGGGGAATACGCCTGATCTGGGGTAGCCTGAAAAGGGCTAGGACTGTAATTATCCCTTCAGTATCAGTGGGAGAGCATTTTGGTGGTAGCAATCATAATTCAGTTAGATTTAGTGTAGTTATGGAAAAGGACAAAGATAGACCAGGAATAAAAGTTCTCAATTGGGGAAAAGCTTATTTTACGAGGCTGAGATGTGATTTAGCCAAAGTGGACTGGAGACAGAAACTTGAAGGTAAATCAGTGTCAGAGCAATGGGAGGCATTCAAGGAGGAGATCCTGAGGGTTCAGAGCAAGTATGTTCCCTTAAAGAAAAAGGGTGGGACTAACAAATCTGGAGCTCCCTGGATGTCAAGGGGCATACAGGGTAGGATAAAGGGAAAAAAAGGGAAGCTTTTGACAGATACCGAAGGCTCAATACTGCAGAAACCCTAGAGGAGTATAGAAAGTGCAGGGGTGAAATTAAAAAGGAAATTAGGAAAGCAAAGAGAGCATGAAAAAATATTGGCAAGTAAAATCAAGGAAAACCCAAAGATGGTTTTATAAATACATTAAGAGCAAGAGGATAACTAAAGTAAGAGTAACGGTCTCCTCTACATTGGGGAGACCAAATGCAGATTGGGTGACCGCTTTGCTGAACACCTCCGCTCAGTCCGTGAGGGTGACCCCGAGCTTCCGGTCGCCTGTCACTTTAATTCTCCGCTCCACTCCCACTCTGACCTCGGCCTCTTACACTGTTCCAATGAAGCTCAGCGTAAGCTCGAGGAGCAGCACCTCATCTTTCAATTAGGCACTTTACAGTCTTCTGGACTCGACATCAAGGTTAACAATTTCAGATCATAACCTCTGCTCCTATCAGTTTTTTTCTCTCTCACATGGCAGCTGTCGATCATTCTGCCATCGCCATTCACACTTCATCTAGAGCCATCTTTTGTTTCTTAACTTGTCCCATTATCATCTCCTTTCGGCCTTGCACCATCATCCCTTTTGTCATTTAATCTCTCCTATATTAATGATCTAGACAAGGGAACTAGATGTAATATCTCCAAGTTTGCAGATGACACAAAGCTGGGTGGGCGTGTGTGCTGTGAGGAGGATGCCGAGAAACTCCGGGATGATTTGGACAGGTTGGGTGATTGGGCAGAAGCATGGCAGATGCAGTATAATGTGGATAAATGCGAGGTTATCCACTTTGGTGTCAAAAACAAGGCGGCAGATTATTATCTGAATGGCAATAGATTGGGAGAAGGGGGAGTGCAACGAGACCTGGGCGTCCTTGTGCACCAGTCGCTGAAGGTAAGCATGCAGGTGGAGCAGGCAGTTAAGAAGGCAAATGGTATGTTGGCCTTCGTAGTGAGAGGGTTTGAGTACAGGAACAAGGATGTCTTGCTGCAGTTGTACAGGGCCTTGGTGAGACCACACCTTGAGTACTGTGTGCAGTTTTGGTCGCCTTATCTGAGGAAGGATGTTCTTGCCATGGAAGGAGTGCAGCAAAGATTCACCAGGCTGACACCTGGGATGACAGGAATGACGTATGAGGAGAGATTGGGTCGACTGAGCTTGTACTTGCTGGAGTTTAGAAGAATGAGAGGGGATCTCATCGAAACTTATAAAATTCTAACAGGACTAGATAGACTAGATGCTGGAAGGATGTTCCCGATGGTCGGGGAGTCCAGAACCAGGGGTCACAGTCTAAGGATAAGGGGTAAGCCATTGAGGACTGAGATGAGGAGGAATTTCTTCACCCAGAGAGTGGTGAACCTGTGGAATTCTCTACCACACAAGGCAGTAGAGGTCAATTCATTAAATATATTCAAGAAGGAGTTGGATATATTTCTTAAGGCTAAAGGGATCAAGGGATATGGGGAGAAAGCAGGGACAGGGTACTGAATTTGGATGATCAGCCATGATCTCATTGAATGGCGGAGCAGGCTCGAGGGGCCGAATGGTCTACTCCTGCTCCTATCTTCTATGTTTTTATGTCTTCCACCCTATCACAGACCTTCCCTTTTGTTCTTTCCTCCCCTCCCCCCTTTCCCCGCCCCTACACTTGCTTAAAAACCTGTTATATCTCTAACTTTTTCCAGTTCTGACGAAGGGTCATCGACAAGAAACATTAACTGTTTCTCTCTCCACAGGTGCTTCCTGACCTGCTGAGTATTTCCAGCATTTTGTTTTTATTTCAGATTTCCAGCATCCACAGTATTTTGCTTTTGTGTAAGAGTAGGGCCTATTAGGGACCACAAGGCAGAGGCGGGAGACATGGGTATGGTTCTTAATGAATACTTTGCGTCTGTTTTCACAAAGGCGAGGGGCGAAGCAGAAATTGCAATCAGGGAGGAGGAGTGTGAAATATTAGATGAAATAAACATAGTGAAAGAGGAACTATTAAGGGGTTTAGCATCTTTGAAAGTGGATAAATCCCCAGGCCCGGATGAAATGTATCCCAGACTTTTAAGAGAAGCGAGAGAGGAAATAGCGAAGGCTCTGACCATCATTTTCCAATCCTCTCTGGCTACAGGTGAGGTGCCAGAGGACTGGAGGACTGCTAACATTGTACCATTGTTTAAAAAGGGAGAAAGGGATAGACCG
Source organism: Somniosus microcephalus (assembly GCF_052327205.1). NCBI lineage: Eukaryota > Metazoa > Chordata > Chondrichthyes > Squaliformes > Somniosidae > Somniosus > Somniosus microcephalus. The sequence continues at coordinate 369,124,782 of NC_140989.1, read as the reverse complement.
AGTAATCACAGGCCAGTCAGCCTAACCTCGGTGGTGGGAAAATTATTGGAAAAAGTTCTGAGGGACAGGATAAATCTTCATTTAGAAAGACACGGATTAATCAAGGACAGTCAGCATGGATTTGTTAAGGGAAAGTCGTGTCTGACGAACTTGATTGAATTTTTTGAGGAGGTAACAAGGAGGGTCGATGAGGGTAATGTGTTTGATGCAGTGTATATGGATTTTAGCAAGGCTTTTGATAAGGTTCCACATGGCAGACTGGTCACGAAAGTAAAAACCATGGGGTCCAAGGCAAAGTGTCAAGTTGGATTCAAAACTGGCTCAGAGGCAGGAAGCAGAGGGTAATGGTTAATGGGTGTTTTTATGGCTGGAAGGCTGTTTCCAGTGGGTCCTTTGCTTTTGTGGTATTCATCAATGATTTGGACTTGAATGTAGGAAGTATGATTAAGAAGTTTGCTGACGATACTAAAATTGGCCGTGTGGTTGATAATGAAGAAGAAAGCTGTAGCGTGCAGGAAGATATCAATGGACTGGTCAGGTGGGCAGAACAGTGGCAAATGGAATTCAATCTGGACAAGTGTGCACTTGGGGAGGGCTAACAAGCTGTAATCATAAAGGCACGTGGGATCCTTGGCGTTACAATCAGAGGCAGAGAGTACAAGAGGAAGTTACACGAAACCTTTATTAATCACTGGTGAGGCCCCAGCTGGAGTATTGTGTCCAATTCTGGGCACCACACTTTAGGAAGGATGTCAAGGCCTTGGAGAGGGTGCAGAGGAGATTTACTAGAATGGTGCCAGGGATGAGGGACTTCAGTTATGTGGAGAGAATGGAGAAGCTGGGATTGTTCTCCTTAGAGCAGAGAAGATTAAGGGGTGATTTAATAGAGGTGTTCAAAATCATGAAGGGTTTTGATCGAGTAAATAAGGAGAAACTGTTTCCAGTGGCAGGAGGGTCGGTAACCAGAGGACACAGAGTGAAGGGAATTGGCAAAAGAACGAGAGGGGAGATGAGGAGAATGTTTTTACAGTGAGTTGTTGTGATCTGGAATGCGCTGCCTGAAAGGGCGGTGGAAGCAGATTCAATAATAACTTTCAAAAGGGAATTGGAGAAATACTTGAAAAGGAAAGATTTACAGGGCTCTGGGGAAAGAGCAGGGAGTGGGACTAATTGGAGAGCTCTTTCAAAGAGCCGGCACAGGCACGATGGGCCGAATGGCTTCCTTTTAAGCTGTGTGATTCCATGATTCGATAGAATCGACCAGTCAGAGCTCCGCACAAGGGCTCCTGGCACCCAGGGTGTGATGCGCAGCCCACGGTATAACTCAGGAAACTGCTGGTGGCACCTTGCACCCAACGGTCCCAGACTAGGAGGTTCACTGCAGCTGCAGCAAAGAATCGGACACAGGTGTGAGATTCCAGCCCGTGCCTCGGGAACGAACAAGGTTCTGGTCTCTGACAGCACTGTTGCTGGGTGGGGTCTGAATGGCCGACATTCCTGGAGCACGGTCAGCACGGCTTGGAATCAATTATTAGCTCAGTGGCAGCCATTCCCACCACTGAGTCAGAGCGTCCTGGGTCCGAATCCCACTCTAGAGACCCCCAGTGAGTGGAGACCAGCTTGGAATTCTGGGATGACCTCCAGCGGGATGTGGGTGACCCTCCCCTCATGTCGGGAGCCCATAAAACCCTCCCTCCATATAGGACTAAACCCCACCTATTGGCTGGTGTTAGCTGTGGCTCAGTGGGTAGCACTGTCGCCTCTGAGTCGGAAGGTTGTGGGTTCAAGTCTCACTCCAGAGACTGAGGGAGCGCCGCACTGTCGGAGGGGTAGTACTGAGGGAGCGCCGCACTGTCGGAGGGGCAGTACTGAGGGAGCGCCGCACTGTCGGAGGGGCAGTACTGAGGGGGCACCGCACTGTCGGAGGGGCAGTACTGAGGGAGCGCCGCACTGTTGGAGGGGCATAACTGAGTGAGTGCTGTACTGTCGGAGGGGCAGTACTGAGGGAGTGCTGCACTGTCGGAGGGCCAGTACTGAGGGAGTGCTGCACTGTCGGAGGGCCAGTACTGAGGGAGTGCTGCACTGTCGGAGGGGCAGTACTGAGGGAGTGCTGCACTGTCGGAGGGGCAGTACTGAGGGAGTGCTGCACTGTCGGAGGGGCAGTACTGAGGGAGTGCTGCACTGTCGGAGGGGCAGTACTGAGGGAATGCTGCACTGTTGGAGGGACAGTACTGAGGGAGTGCTGCACTGTCAGAGGGCCAGTACTGAGGGAGTGCAGCACTGTCGGAGGGGCAGTACTGAGGGAGTGCTGCACTGTCGGAGGGGCAGTACTGAGGGAGTACTGCACTGTCGGAGGGGCAGTACTGAGGGAGCGCTGCACTGTCGGAGGTGCAGTACTGAGGGAGCGCTGCACTGTCGGAGGGGCAGTACTGAGGGAGTGCTGCACTGTCGGAGGGCCAGTACTGAGGGAGTGCTGCACTGTCGGAGGGGCAGTACTGAGGGAGTGCTGCACTGTCAGAGGGCCAGTACTGAGGGAGTGCTGCACTGTCGGAGGGGCAGTACTGAGGGAGTGCTGCACTGTTGGAGGGGCAGTACTGAGGGAGCGCTGCACTGTCGGAGGTGCTGTGTTTTGGATGAGACGTTAATCCGAGGACCCGTCTGCTCTTGCAGGTGGGCATAAAAGGTCCTGTGACCACTATTTCACAGAAGAGCAGGAGTTCTCCCTGGTGTTCAGGGCCAATATTTATCACTCAATCGACATCACTGAAACAGATTATCTGGTCATCGTCACATTGCTGTTTGTGGGACCTTGCTGTGCGTTAATTGGCTGCGATGCCTACAGTGACTACACTTCAAAATGTACTTCAGTCGTGAAAAGCACGCTATAAATGCTAGTCTTTCTTTCTTTCTTCCTTAAAGATGGTCACGGCCGTGGAAGGAGCGGTCACGTCGCGGCCGTTAATCAGCCCCCCAATCCTCCCGCTAACTCACACTGTTCTTCACCAGTGTGTGAAGCTACGATAACAACCACATCATGGTTGACATATGAAATAATACTGAGCAGCCTACGGGTGGCGCTGTCCAGGGAGAGTATAAATACTCAGGCACGGGCCCAGCTTGCGCAGATCATTCTTAACAGGAACTAGTGAAGGACACAACTAGACCTCCATGTTGTAAAACAGTTGATTAAAGCTTTGTTTAACGCTTAGACCAAGTGCCTAGTAGTTTTCTTACGTCAATGGTGACCAACCTTTCTTGGCATTTCCCCCTTGGGTGTCAGCCGCTGGTGACCGTTCCTCTTTATCTTCATCCATTTTCTCCTCTTCATTCGCTTTCTCCTCTTCAGTTGAAGAGTCCGCTGACATTGCGTCTTCCCGCCCGGTCTCCTCTCCAGCGGGGGCTGGTACTCTCGCTACCGCTAGCTCTTCTTCGTCTCTCGTCGATCTCACCGTTACTTTCCTCGTTTCCTTCTCCGCCTCTTCTTTCATCCTTTTTGGAGGCGGTGTGGGTTTCTTATCCAAACCCATCGCGATAATACATCTGTAGAGGAGGGATTGGACAGAACGGATTGAGGCAGTCATCTGTTAATCGCAGCGACCCGCAGCGACCGTGCTCTTTAATTGGGGACAATTTATACCACAGCGTCTCTTTAACTGTGTCAAAATGGCTGCCGCATGCAAAATGGCGGCCGCGCACGCCAGCATTACAAGTGACTACACTTTAAAGCAATCTGTTGCACGTAAAGCACTTTCCGTATATTTCTGAAAGATTTAATACAGCACAGACATAAATCCAAGTTCGTTAGAAACATAGAAGATAGGAGCAGGAGTAGGCCATTCGGCCCCTCGAGCCTGCTCCGCCATTCAATGAGATCATGGCTGATCATCCAAATTCAGTACCCTGTCCCTGCCTTCTCCCCATATCCCTTGATCCCTTTAGCCTTAAGAAATATATCCAACTCCTTCTTGAATATATTTAATGAATTGGCCTCCACTGCCTTCTGTGGTAGAGAATTCCACAGATTCACCACTTTCTGGGTGAAGAAATTCCTCCTCATCTCTGTCCTAAATGGCTTACCCCTTATCCTTAGACTGTGACCTCTGGTTCTGGACTCCCCGACCATCGGGAACCTCCTTCCTGCATCTAGTCTGTCTAGTCCTGTTAGAATTTTATAAGTTTCGATGAGATCCCCTCTCATTCTTCTAAACTCCAGCGAGTATAAGCCCAGTCGACCCAATCTCTCCTCATACGTCATTCCTGCCATCCCAGGTATCAGTCTGGTGAATCTTTGCTGCACTCCCTCCATGGCAAGAACATCCTTCCTCAGATAAGGCGACCAAAACTGCACACAATACTCAAGGTGTGGTCTCACCAAGGCCCTGTACAACTGCAGCAAGACATCCTTGTTCCTGTACTCGAATCCTCTCGCTATGAAGGCCAACATACCATTTGCCTTCTTAACCGCCTGCTGCACCTGCATGCTTACCTTCAGCGACTGGTGCACAAGGACACCCAGGTCTCGTTGCACTTCCCCTTTTCCCAATCTATTGCCATTCAGATAATCACCTGCCTTCCTGTTTTTGCCACCAAAGTGGATAACCTCGCATTTATCCACATTATACTGCATCTGCCATGCATCTGCCCAATCACCCAACCTGTCCAAATCATACTGGAGTTTCTCGGCATCCTCCTCACAGCACACACGCCCACCCAGCTTTGTGTCGTCTGCAAACTTGGAGATATTACATCTAGTTCCCTCGTCTAGATCATTAATATATATTGTGAATAGCTGGGGTCCTAGCACCGATCCCTGCGGTACCCCACTAGTCACTGCCTGTCACTCAGAAAAAGACCCGTTTATTCCAACTCTTTGCTTTCTATCTGCCAACCAGTTCTCTATCCAAGTCAGTACCTTACCCCCAATCCCATGAGCTTTAACTTTGCACGTTCATTCCTTCTCTCGGTGCTCGCAAAGCGCGAGGGTCGGGGAAAGTTCTGCGACCGAGACGGTAACCTGACGGGATTCCCCCTACCTGTAGCACGGGGACGCCCCGTCCACGTCCAGGAAACCGAAGTACGCGTGTTTGCCGCCGAGCCGAGACCCCCTGCGGTGCTTGTACTCGCAGCAGGAGCTGAGTCGGTCTACCTGGATCCCGTTGAGGAAGAACGTGAGGCTAAAGGGGAATCCCGAGTGTCGCCTGGAGACAAACTGAAACTTCTCTGGAAAATCAACGGACCAAGAAGAAGCATTGAAGCGGCTTAAAATTCACACAGCAGTCACCACACAAATCAAAACATCCGACGGTGCTTGACGAGGCGGAACACAGGAACAGGCCATTCAGCCCCTCGAGCCTGTTCCACCGTTCGCAGGAACAGGAGGAGGCCATTCAGCCCCTCGAGCCTGTTCCACCATTCGCAGGAACAGGAGGCCATTCAGCCCCTCGAGACTGTTCCACCATTCGCAGGAACAGGAGGAGGCCATTCAGCCCCTCGAGCCTGTTCCTCCATTCGCAGGAACAGGAGGAGGCCATTCAGCCCCTCGAGCCTGTTCCACCATTCAATTAGATCGGGGCTGATCTGTATTTTAACTCCATCTACCCGCCTTGGTTCCGTACCTTAATACCCTTACCCAACAAAAATCTATCCTTCTCAGTCTTGAACGCTCCAATTGACCCCCAGCCTCACTAGCTCTTTGAGGGAGAGAGTTCCAGATTCCACTGCCCTTTGTGTGAAGAAGTGCTTCCTGACATCACCCCTGAACGGCCTGGCTCTAATTTTAAGGTTCTGCCCCCTTGTTCTGGACTCCCCACACCAGAGGAAATAGTTTCTCTATCGACCCGATCAAACCCTTTAATCAACAACAAGTAGCATTTATATAGCCCCTTTAATGTTATAAACCGTCCCAAGGCGCTGCACAGGAGTGTGATCAAAGAACATTTGACTCGAGCCACATAAGGAGATATTAGGACAGGCGACCAAAACCTTGGTGAAAGAAGTAGGTTTTAGGGAGCGTCTTAAAGGAGAGAGAGGCGAAGAGGTTTAGGGAGGGAATTCCAGAGCTTTGGGCCCAGGCAGCTGAAGGCACGGCCGCCAATGGTGGAGCGATTATAATCGGGGATGGTCAAGAGGGCAGGATTAGAGGAGCGCAGAGATCTCGGAGGGTTGTTGGGCTGGAGGAGGTTACAGAGATAGGGAGGGGGTGAGGAGGCCATGGGGGGATTTGAAAACAAGGATGAGAATTTTGAAATCGAGGCGCTGCTTAACCGGGAGCAAGGGGGAAGAGAGAAAGCAACATGGAAGGTGAAGTACTGTTGCAGTTGCTGATTTGTATAAATGTTACTGGTTATTATTCATGACATTCTTGTTCCATACCGATAACCGCATTTGGAGCCATGTCTGGACAGCATTGAACACTCTGTTATCCCGTGGGTCTTCATAGGAATAGGAGGAGGCCATTCAGCCCCTCGAGCCTGTGCCGCCTTTCAATGAGGTCATAACTGATCTGTATCCTAACTCCAATTACCTGCCTTGGCTCCATATCCCATTATAACGTCGGCGAGCAAACATCTGTCGATCTCAGATTTAACACCATCAATTGAGCTTTGAATCGACTGCTTTTTATAAGAGTCCCACACTTCCACCACCCTTTGTGCGAAGAAATGTTTCCTATGTTGGGTGATTGGGCAAAAACATGGCAGACGCAATATAACATGGATAAATGCAAGGTTATCCACTTTGGTGTCAAAAACAGGAAGGCAGATTATCTGAATGGCAATAGATTGGGAGAAGGGGAAGTGCAACGAGACCTGGGTGTCCTTGGGCACCAGTCGCTGAAAGTAAGTATGCAGGTGCAGCAGGCGGTTAAGAAGGCAAATGGTATGTTGGCCTTCGTAGCGAGAGGGTTTGAGTACAGGAACAAGGATGTCTTGCTGCAGTTGTACAGGGCCTTGGTGAGACCACATCTTGAGTACTGTGTGCAGTTTTGGTCGCCTTGTCTGAGGAAGGATGTTCTTTCCATGGAAGGAGATCAGCGAAGATTCACCAGGCTGATACCTGGGATGGCAGGAATGACGTATGAGGAGAGATTGTGTCGATTGGGCTTATACTCGCTGGAGTTTAGAAGAATGAGAGGGGATCTCATTGAAGCTTATAAAATTCTGACAGGACTGGACAGACTAGATGCAGGAAGGATGTTCCCGATGGTCGGGGAGTCCAGAACCAGGGGTCACAGTCTAAGGATAAGGGGTAAGCCATTTAGGACAGAAATGAGGAGGAATTTCTTCACCCAGAGAGTGGTGAACCTGTGGAATTCTCTACCACAGAAAGCAGTAGAGGCCAATTCATTAAATATATTCAAGAAGGAGTTGGATATATTTCTTGAGGCTAAAGGGATCAAGGGATATGGGGAGAAAGCAGGGACCGGGTACTGAATTTGGATGATCAGCCATGATCGCATTGAATGGCGGAGCAGGCTCGAGGGGCCGAATGGCCTACTCCTGCTCCTATCTTCTATGTTTCTATCTTCTCTCCTGAATGGCCTGGCTCTGATTTTAAGGCTATGTCTCCTTGTCCAAGACTCCCCCGCCAGCGGAAGATTATTCTCTCCATCTACCTTATCAATTCCTTACAAAATCCTAAAAACCTCAAATCAGCGCTTAACCCACTATATTTCAGGGAATACAAGCCTAATTTCTGTAATCTCTCCTCGTAATCTAACCCTTGGAGCCCTGGTAACATTCTGGTGAATCTAGGCTGCACACCTTCCAAGGCCAGTATATCCTCTCTAAGGTGTGGTGCCCAGAACTGAAGGAGGAGGGGTTTACCGGCAAAGTGGTTTAGGGACAGACCTCCAGGGTTCAGAAGTGGAGTAACACAAGGAACTACATCCCAGGGCAGTGGAAATCTGCAACTGTCTCCCTCAAAAAAGCTGGAGATCAATTGAAAGTTTCAAAACCAAGATTGATAGAGTTTTTGTCAGGCAATGGTGTTAATGGATATGGAGCCAATGTGGGTAGGTGGAATCGCAATACAGATTCGCTACAATTTCATTGAATGGTGGAACCGGCTCGAGGAGCTGAATGGCCTCCTCCTGTTCCTATGGTGGTGGAGGGTCCGGGTGAGATACGGACCTAGAAGATATCTCACATAGGGTGGAGCAAAGCCATGGAGTTCTGTTCTGTTCCTGCTTTTCTTTATGAACCCTGCATTGATAATCCAGTGCCATTTCATACACCATGATGCGGTCAAGTAATGTGGCAGCTTGGCTCAGTGGGTAGCACTCTGACTCAGAAGATTGTGAGTTCAAGCTCCGCTTCAGAGACTTAAGAACATAATCCAGGCTGGCAGTCCCAGTCCAGTACTGAGGGAGCGCCGCACTGTCCGAGGGGCAGTACTGAGGGAGCGCCGCACTGTCCGAGGGGCAGTACTGAGGGAGCGCCGCACTGTCCGAGGGGCAGTACTGAGGGAGCGCTGCACTGTCGGAGGGGCAGTACTGAGGGAGTGCTGCACTGTCGGAGGGTCAGTACTGAGAGAGCGCTGCACTGTCGGAGGGGCAGTACTGAGGGAGCGCTGCACTGTCGAAGGGGCAGTACTGAGGGAGCGCTGCACTGTCGGAGGGGCAGTACTGAGGGAGCGCTGCACTGTCGGAGGGGCAGTACTGAGAGAGCGCTGCACTGTCGGAGGGGCAGTACTGAGGGAGCGCCGCACTGTCGGAGGGGCAGTACTGAGGGAGCGCCGCACTGTCGGAGGGGCAGTACTGAGGGAGCGCTGCACTGTCGGAGGGTGCTTGAATTAAACAGAGGCTCTCTCTGGCAGCTCGGATCGGTGCTTAAAATACTATGGTCCTGTTTGAAGAGGAGGGAGGTTCTCCTCGTGTCCTGCCCGACATTCCTGTCTTGACCGATACCATGTCACTGCTGTTTGTGGGATCTTGCTGTGTGCAAATGGCTGCCTCGCTTGCTGACATATCAACAGCCATTGAGATGTTTCTGAGAGATGTGACCAGGTCTTATTGAAGAGTAAATCACTCTTTCTTCTACAGTATTGTCGCCCCTTAAGTTAGGAAGCTCAGTAAGTTGTGACGATGGGAGCAGGAAGTTACAGGAAACTTTGGTTTATCCGGAGGTTAACTGTCCGGAATGCTCGAGCCACCGGCAAAAATCAGGAGCCATTTCGTTAGGTTTTTTTTCTTTTTGTTGATTTTTTTTCCACCAGTCAGGCTCTGCAAGGTCTCGCTGAAGCTGTTGCTAAGCTACAGAGACGCTTGCAAGGTACGGCCGACTGTTTAGAAGCTGTTGCTAAGCAACAGGGTTTGTTGCCAGATACAGAGCTCAAAATCTCCGTATGTTTCAACATTAGCGCTGGTTTGTCTGGTGGTTTTGATGGGACGGCAACAGCTCGGTCCCGTCGGTGCCGGATAGCACAAAGTTTCCTGTATAAGGGTCACAGACAGAATAATTGAGTGGACAAAACTACGATAGATGGAGTTCAACGTAGGGATGTGTGAGGTCATCCACTGCGGACCAGAGAAAAGCAAATTGGAATATTTTCTTCACGGTGACAGAGCAGGAGCTGTGGAAGAGCGAAGGGATCTGAGTGTCCGGGTTCACAAATCACTGAAAGCTCGTGGACAGGTACAAAAAGTAATCAAAAAGGCAAATGGTTCGTTGGCCTTTATCTCGGGGTCGGATTACAAAAGGGGAGGAAGTGAAGCTTCAGTTGTTCAGAGCTCTGGGTCAGACCCCATCTGGACCCTGCATTCAGTTCAGGGCCCCGACCCTCAGGAAGGATAGACTGGCCTTGGAGGGGGAGCGGCCCAGATTCACCAGACTGACACCGGGGCTAAAAGGGTTAAATTATGAGGACAGGTTGTATTCTCCCAAGTTTAGAAGGCTGAGGGGTGATCTGATCGAGGTGTTTAAAATGATAAAGGCATTGGATAGGTTAGATAGAAAGAAACTATTTCCTCTGGTGGGGGGAGTCCAGAATACGGGACATAATCTTAAAATTAAAGCTAGGCTATTTAGGAGGGAAATCAGGAAGCACTTTTCCCACACAAAGGGTAGAGGAAATCTGGAACTCACTCCCCCAGGATGTTGGGGGTCAATTGGGGCTTTCAAGACTGGGACCAATGGCGTTCTGTTGGGTAAGGGTATCGAGGGAAATGGATCAAAGGCGGGTAAATGGGGTTGAGGTGCAGATCTGCCACGATCTAACTGAATGACGGAACAGGCTCGAGGGGCTGAATGGCCTCCTCCTGTTCCTTCTCAGCCCAGGTTCACGAGTGGCTGGGAGCAAGGAACTCAGTCGACCATCTCACCCAAGGCCGGCATTCCATCGACAAAGAACAGGAGGCACAGAAGGGAAAACAGGAAAATGGATCCAAGAAATTCTTCGAATCTGACAGCACAGAAGGAGGCCATTCGGCCCATCGTGCCTGTGCCGGCTCTTTGGTCGAGCTCTCCAATTAGTCCCACTCCCCGCTCTTTCCCCACAGCCCTGCAATTTTTCTCCTTTTCAACTATTTATTCTTTTGAAAGTTCCTGTTGAATCTGCTTCCACCGCCCTTTCAGGTAGCGCATTCCAGATCGCAACAACTCGCTGTAAAAACATTCTCCTCATCTCCCCTCTGGTTCTTTTGCCAATTCCCTTCACTCTGTGTCCTCTGGTTACCGACCCTCCTGCCACTGGAAACAGCTTCTCCTGATTTACTCGATCAAAACTCGTCATGATTTTGAACACCTCTATTAAATCTCCTGTGTCCTGGGGCCAAAATTTATCCCTCAACCAACATCCGTAAAACATATTATAATTTATCACATTGCTGTTTGTGGGAGCTTGCTGTGCGCAAATTGGCTGCCGCGTTTCCTACATTACAACAGTGACTACACTTCAAAAAGTACTTCATTGGCTGTAAAGTGCTTTGGGACGTCCTGAGGTCATGAAAGGCGCTATATAAATGCAAGTCTTTAAGAATATAAGAATTAGGAGCAGGAGTCGGCCATTCGGCCCCTCGAGCCTGCTCCTCCATTCAATGAGATCAAGGCTGCACTACCTCAACCCCCTGCACTATCCCCATATCCCTTGATTCCCTTAATATCCAACAATCTATTGATCTCTGTCTTGAATATACTCAACGACTGAGCCTCCACGGCCCTCTGGGGTAGAGAATTCCAAAGATTCACCACCCTCTGAGTGAAGAAATTTCTCCTCATCTCAGTCCTAAATGGCCGACCCCTTATTCTGAGACTGTGACCCCTGGTTCTAGACTCCCCAGCCAGGGGAAACATCCTCCCTGCATCTACCCTGTCAAGCCCTGTAAGAGTTTTGTCTGTTTCAATGAGATCACCTCTCATTCTTCTAAACTCCAGAGAATATAGTCCTAGTCTACTCAATCTCTCCTCATAGGACAATCCCCCCATCCCAGGAATCAGTCTGGTGAACCTTCGTTACACTCCCTCTATGGCAAGTATATCCTTCCTTAGGTAAGGAGACCAAAACTGTACACAATACTCCAGGTGTGGTCTCACCAGGGCCCTATATAATTGCAGTAAGACGACTTTACTCTTATACTCAAATCGTCCTGTAATAAAGGCCAACATACTGTGATGAAATATTCCATTCATTACTCATCAGTATTTCTCTGCCTGTGACTGTGGTTGGTTTCAGTTTCATTTCCATTGTATTGTACTGTGTGTAGGGCTCCGCCCATACCTGGCTCCTATGTAAGCTGGCCCAGCCTGCAGCACATCCAGTACAGCAGACCTCTGGATGGAAGATACATTCTCCTCTGTGTGTTACCTTCTAAGTCAATAAAAGCCTTGTTTTGTTTCGCTAACATCGAGTCTCGGATTTATTGAGGCACATCACATACCATTTGCTTTCCTAATTGCTTGCTGTACCGGAATGTTAACTTTCAGTGATTCGTGTACAAGGATACCCAGGTCCCTCTGAACACCAACATTTCCCAATCTCTCAACATTTAAAAAATACTCTGCTTTTCTATTTTTCCTACCAAAGTGGATAACTTCACATTTCTCCGCATTATATTCCATTTGCCATGTTCTTGCCCACTCACTTAGCCTGTCTATATCCCCTTGAAGCCTCCCTGTATCCTCCTCACAACTTACATTCCCACCCAGCTTTGTATCATCAGCAAACATGAATTTGGTCCCCTCATCCAAATCATTGATGTAGATTGTGAATAGCTGAGGCCCAAGCACTGATCCTTGCGGTACCCCACTAGTTACAGCCTGCCAATCCAAAAATAACCCCTTTATTCCTACTCTCTTTATTAACCTTCTCTGCTCTAAGGAGAACAATCCCAGCTCCTCCAGTCTCTCCACATAACTGAAGTCCCTCCTCCCTGGTACCATTCTAGTAAATCTCCTCCACACCCTCGCTGAGGCCTTGATGTCCCAATCTCTGGCTCTGCCACTAACCTGTCGATGGAGGTTTTCAGTTTTCAAACTTTTAACGCGGGAAGAAGAAACGAAAACGGACGCGAGATAAGAATTTATTATTTTTTATTCTTTGTTTAAATGGCACCCACCTGCTTCCAGAAGCTTCCCTTTGTACACGCAGAGATTCTCACCGCCGCAGTGCTGCTGGTGAACCTTGACCTCGTCCCTGGCCTCCGCCTGGTCGTACGAGAGATGCAGGCGCTTACCGCGGTAAACCATCGTGATCAGGGCGTTGCTGTGTGCGGCGGACCGGTGCGACTTAGGAGCGTCCTACAACAACAACAACTTGGACTTATATAGCGGAGTGAAGATTGGCACCGCTGTGTCAGCCAATGAGTTACAGCCGGGGCGGGATTTGTCATTTTAATTTATCCATGAAATAGTCTATTTACTGATGAATTGCAGCAAACAGTGTCTATTTACTGATGAATTACAGCAAACAGAGTCTATTTACTGATGAATTGCAGCAAACAGTGTCTATTTATGTCTGATTTGGGAGCTGGAGGACCCCAGTGTGATCCACAGCGACCACATCTGCAGTAAGTGTCTGCAGCTCGAGGAACTTCGGCTCAGAGTTGATGAGCTGGAGTCCGAGCTTCGGACACTGCGACACATCAGCGAGGGAGAAAGTTACCTGGACACTTTGTTCCAGGAGGCAGTCACACCCCTTAGGTTAAATACTTCAAATTTGGTCCGTGGTCAGGGACAGGAGGGTGCGACTACGAGTGAGGCAGGTATGGGGATCCAGACAGTAGCATTGGAGGAGCCTCAGCCCTTGCACTTGTCCAACAGGTACAAGGTTCTTGCAGCCGGTGTGGACGAGAGCAGGGACTGCGGGGAGGATGAGCAAACTGACCACAGCACCGTGGTACAGGGGGCCATTCAAGTTGGGGGAGCAAAAAGGAATGTAGTAGTGGTAGGGGACAGTATAGTTAGGGGGATAGATACTGTTCTCTGCAGCCGAGAGCGTGAGTCCCAATGGCTGTGTTGCCTGCCAGGTTTAAGGACATCTCCTCGGGGCTGGAAAGGAACTTGAAGTGGGAGGGGGAGGATCCAGTTGTCGTGGTCCATGTAGGAACCAATGACATAGGTAAGACTAAGAAAAAGGTTCTGCTGAATGAGTTTGAGGAGCTAGGATCCAAATTAAAAAAGCAGAACCACAAAGGTAATAATCTCTGGATTACTACCTGAGCCACGAGCAAACTGGCATAGGGTAAATAAGATCAGAGAGTTGAATGCATGGCTCAAAGACTGGTGTGGGAGAAATTGGTTTCGATTCATGGGGCACTGGCACCAGTACTGGGGAAAGAGGGAGCTGTTCCATTGGGACGGGCTTCACTTGAACCATGCTGGGACCAGTGTCCTGGCGAATTGAATAACTAGGGCTGTAGAGAGGGCTTTAAACTAAATAATGCGGGGGGGGGGGGGGGGGGGGGGAGGGTTCAGGTGGAGGGAAATGTAGAAAGTCAAAGAGAAAAGAAAAGGTAATAGTGCAAGGTCGTGATAGGGGTAATGAGAACCAGAGTGTGACAGGAAGAGACAGAGCGTACATACTTAAGAGTGCACCAGCAAATAGAGTCAGGAGTGCAGAAAAATGGTAAAAAGACAAAATTAAACGCTCTTTATCTGAATGCACGCAGCATTCGTAACAAGATGGATGAGTTGATGGCACAAATAGAAATAAATGGGTATGATCTGATCGCCATTACAGAGGCGTGGTTGCAAGGTGACCAAGGCTGGGAACTGAATATTCAGGGGTATTTGACATTTTGGAAGGATAGACAGAAAGGAAAAGGAGGTGGGGTAGCTCTGTTAATAAAAGATGAGATCACTGCAGTGGTGAGGAATGATATTGGCTCAGAAGATCAAGATGTAGACTCAGTTTGGGTGGAGATAAGAAACAGTATGAGTAAGAAGTCACTGGTGGGAGTAGTCTATAGGCCCCCTAACAATAGCTACACTGTAGGACAGAGTATAAATCAAGAAATAATGGGGGCTTGTAAGAAAGGTACTGCGCTAATCATGGGCGATTTTAATCTTAATATAGATTGGACAAATCAAATTGGCAAGGGTAGCCTTGAGGACGACCTCATAGAATGTATTCGGGATGGTTTCGTAGAACAATACATTGTGGAACCAACCAGGGAGCAGGCTATTTTAGATCTGGTAATGTGTAATGAGACAGGATTAATTAATGATCTCATTGTAAAGGATCCTCTAGGGAAGAGTGATCATAGCATGACTGAATTTCAAATTCAGTTTGAGGGTGAGAAACTTGGGTCTGAAACTAGTGTTCTAAACTTAAATAAAGGCAATTACAAAGGTATGAGGACAGAGCTGGCTAAAGTGGACTGGGAAAATAGATTAAAGGGTAAGACGGTAGATAAGCAGTGGCAGACATTTAAGGAGATATTTCATAACTCTCAGCAAAGGTTTATTCCAGTGAGAAAGAATGAATGTATGAGAAGGATGAACCATCCGTGGCTAACTAAGGAAGTTAATGATGGTATCAAATTGAAAACAAAGGCATACAATGATGTGAAGATTAGTGGTAGGCCAGAGGATTGGAAAATTTATAGAAACCAGCAAAGGATGACTAAAAAAATAAAAAAAGATAGATTATGAGAGTAAACTAGCTAAAAATATAAAAACAGACAGTAAGAGCTTCTACAGGTATATAAAAAGGAAGAGAGTAGCTAAAGTAAACGTTGGTCCCTTAGAGGATGAGACTGGGGAATTAATAATGGGAAACAGGGAAATGGCAGAGACTTTGAACAAATATTTATGTAGCCAAGTGAGGAAAATGCAGTGAATATTTAAGTCCACTAGATGGCGCGGTTCATTTTCCCCTTTAGTAATTTGAACAAGGAGAAAAGGATTATGGGTAGGACCATGTGATGCCAAAGGAACCTCCCCTTTCTTCATAGCCTCCATTTTCTACATCCAGCGTGAGAGATTTCTTGAGGGAGCTGGGGTGAATATGACTTTTGAAATGAACTTATTCTGTGTTTTCTTGTAAGATGTAACAAGTGATAGTGGGACATAAGAATGTATTGTACTATTGGTTTTGTTTTGTATAATGAGTGTTAGCTAACTAACTAACTGCACCTGTGGTTTGCCTCGTGTTCTGTTCTACAGCAAGCCACTGCCGTATTTTATCGACTGTGTTTTCTTGTATTTGCCGTATTTCCGTCTTTTCCGTATTTTATACAATTAAATGTGGTTTTATGTATTTACAACTACATCCTAAGCCTAGAACCCAAGTTATTAATTCAGAATAAAAAACCCCAGAAAAAAGAAAGTTCTGTGTCCTGTGCTGCTCCATTTCGCCAGGCTACACATTTTGGTACCAGGAGTGGGGTCTGTTAGCTTGGAGTTTCTCAGGCTCGGTAAAGAAAAAATACATAAAATACGGCAGTGGGGGAAGAGCGGTGTGGTGCCAAGTGGACCTGGAGACGGACGGAGAGTGCTGCCTGGGGTTGCTAAGGAGGACCAGACCAGACAGACAGGATCCAGAGGGCGCCAGGACCAATCTGGGAGAGGACCCATCAAGGCACCGAGGAGGGACACCATTGGAGAAGAATCGTCGCAGCTGCCATCCCATTCAGTGGCTTTCAGGGACTTGTGAACTGAGTCAAAATGTTAGAGTCTCCTGATGAGGAGGTTGGAGCTCACACTTCGGATGTTGAGGACAATACCTCTAGTGTGGGTGAGGGCAAACGGATAGATGAACTCAAGTCACAGATTTCAGAGTTGAAAAAAAACCATGACCAAGCAATGGCAATTATTGCCACTCTAGGTAATGGGGCAACCAAGTCATATGTGTATGTACCCAGAGAGCGTCAGATCCAACCATTCAGTGGTGAGGTATCTAAAGATAGTCGTTCAGTTAATGAGTTCATTGAAGAGGTTGAAAGTGTACTACGAGCTAGAGATCAGACTCCTGCAGAGCAGGTAGATTTCATTCGATCTTTGTTGAGGGGGGCAGCCCTACAGGAAATTAGGTTACGGTTGGGTGGAGAGTCTAAGCAGCCCAGTGACCTGTTCAGTTACCTAAGGGGGGCTTTCACCGAAAAACGCAGTGAGTCCCAGCTGTTAGAAACTTTCTATGGACGCAAGCAAGAAGAGGGTGAAGATTTCCTAGAATACTCACATGCACTCTCTCAGATTATTGGAGCTGTGGTAAAGCAATCACCAGATGCTGTGCCGAACACAAAACGGGTTGTCAGAAACAGATTTGTTGATGGTCTTAGAGATCCCTCGCTCCGGAGAGAGTTGCGCAAGTTTGTACGAGGCAACCCCCAGTCTACCCTGTTTGATGTACGTGAGGAAGCTGTCTTATGGTCCTTAGAAGACCAGCCCTGTAGCACTAAAGTTGCAAAGAGCAAGAATGTAGTGTGTGACAGTACGGGGAGGGATCTTCAGTGTTGCGCCATTGGGGTACCAGGCAGCCAGGCTGTCACTTTACAGGATGTTCTTAAAGTGGTGGCGGAGCAGGGTAAAGCTATCGGGGAACTAACAGAGGCAGTACGGGGTCTTGCTCTACAGAAGGAAAACACTGGTAATGACAAGGTTGGGAAACCTAGAGCCAAGCCAAAGTTCACTGATGAAGGTCAGCCTATTTGCTTTAAGTATAACGGGGCGGGACACATTGCCAAACAGTGTCCTCAGAAGCACGAGGTAGCAAAGACATCCGCCGATACCGGCTGGGGTGCAGGAAAACTAGCTCCCTCGATTGCCATGAGCCGGGCAATGCGAGGAAAACCTGCAGGCTCTCAGAACAGTACTTGTATTCGTGACAGATTTCTTGACCGTGCAATAGGTAAATGTCCAGTAGTAGATCTCAAGATTGGGGGGGTTACTGCTAACTGTTTACTGGATACCGGGAGCCAAGTCAGCACTATTACTGATGGTTTTTTCAGAGAGCACCTACTTGGGAGGGATGAGGATATGCTGTCTACAACCGGGTGGCTTAAGATCACTGCCGCCAACGGGTTGGACATTCCCTACTTGGGCTACCTTGAGTTAGACGTTGAAACTATGGGCATAACCTTACCCGAGTGTGGTTTCCTGGTAGTCAAAGAGCATCAGCAGTCACAGCCTGCAGCACCAGGTCTTATTGGTATGAACATCATCAGCCGATGCAGACAACTAGTTCATGCTGAGTTTGACACTACTCTAGGGGGAAAGTTAGATTCAGATTGGAGGGAAGCATTTCAGCAAGTACAACAGTGTAACATCACTCCAAAGTCATCTTCTGTCCGTGTAGCTGGTAGGGGTTCTGTACATATGCCTGCATCTTCCATAGCTACAGTCTATGTAAAGGGACTTAAAACTCAGTCAGGTGACAGCACTAAAATGCTGTTGGAGCCAGGTAACACACCATTGCCCGGTGGCCTGGTAGTTGTCCCCACTCTAGTTGAATCAAAGGGACATTTATTTCCAGTGCAGGTGGTAAATTTCTCTGAGGAGGATGTGTGGTTAAGCCCCAGGACCAGGCTTGGTATTCCGACTCAGGCAGAGTGTGTAGACAAGGACTCCTGTGAGGTGCGATTTCAACGCATCTCCGCTGACACAGAGGAAGTAACTGTTGGCAGAAAAGAAGGACAGATGACAGACCAAGACATTCAGTTGCTTTTGGACAAACTACACATAGGTGGTACACAGGGCCAACAAGCAGAGTTAGGTGCACTTTTAGCCAGGTATTCGGAAGTATTTGCTTTTAAGGATGAGGACCTAGGCTACACTGATAAAGTTGAGCATGAGATTAGCTTGGTAGATGACGTACCAGTTACAGAGCCATACCGTCGTGTCTCACCTACACTGTACAAAGAGGTGAGGGACCACATCACTAAGCTTCTAAGAAAGCGTGTCATCCAGGAGAGCAATAGTTCATACGCTTCACCCATAGTGGTAGTTCGTAAGACTGATGGAGACATACGACTATGTGTTGACTTTAGGAAACTAAACTCAAAAACCAGACGTGACGCATTTCCTTTGCCCCGCATTGACGAGAGTTTTGATGCCCTTCATGGTGCAAAGTTCTTCTCGACCATTGATCTTGCAAGTGGGTACCACCAGGTTGCTGTTCGTGAAAGTGACAGGCCTAAGACTGCTTTTACAACTCCTTTTGGCCTTTTTGAGTACCTCAGAATGCCTTTTGGTGTCTGTAATGGACCTGCGACTTTTCAACGACTTATGCAAGCGACTATGAGCGACTTAGTGTTCCACATCCTATTGGTGTATTTAGATGACATCCTTGTGTTCTCTCAGACCTTCCCGGACCATTTAGAGAGGCTTGAGACAGCTCTAAGACGACTGAAAGAGACAGGCTTGAAAGTAAAGCTTGAAAAGTGTCACTTCCTGCAGCAGGAAGTCAGGTTCCTTGGGCATCAAATTTCAGGGAGGGTATAGGGACAGATCCAGAGAAAATTGCCGCCGTAAAGAAGTGGCAGGTCCCCAGTACAGTCAACGATCTGAGGTAATTTCTTGGCTTCTGTAGTTATTACAGGAGGTTCATTGAGGATTTTTCTAAACGAGCTGGCCCTCTCCATGACGTAGTCAATGCATGCCTTAGGGAAGACAGCCCAGCAAAAGCAAAACGGTTGTTTGAAGGTTCATGGACAGCTGAGTGCCAAGCTGCTTTCGAACAGTTGAAAGAAAAGCTGATCAGTGCTCCAGTGTTAGGTTACGCAGATTTCACTCAGCCTTTCATTGTGGAGACGGATGCCAGTAACCTAGGATTAGGTGCCATCCTCCACCAGCAGCAGGGAGATAGGAAGAGAGTGATAGCATATGCCAGTAGGAGGCTCCGTAATGCTGAAAGAAATGACAGAAACTACAGCAGTATGAAACTAGAGCTCCTCGCCCGCAAATGGGCTGTTTCAGAGAAATTTCGAGGTTACCTTCTAGGTTCCAAGTTCACTGTCATAACAGATAACAACCCCCTGTGTCACCTTTCTACAGCTAAGTTAGGTGCTGTTGAGCAAAGATGGGTGGCTCAGTTAGCTGTTTTTGACTTTGACGTCAAGTACCGCCCAGGCCGCTGTAATGCAGCAGCAGATGCCCTCTCTAGGCAGCCGTTAGCAGGGGAGCCCGAGTCAGACAGTGGGGATGCAGACTATGATGATTGTGTGGCCATATGTAATGTCATTCACAAGGGAACAGCTCTAGGACCAGACTTAGGGACAGCAGGAGTCAAGTGCTGTAAAGTCAGACAGATCCATGTTTCGGACGCAGAAGAAAGTACTGAGCGTAGTGAGTCGCAGGGTAACACACCAACACTTCCCGGTTACTCTAAAGAGGAACTACGTAAGTTTCAGGACACAGACCCCACCCTCAGCATGTTTAGGAAGTTTTGGGGTGAGCAGCGAAAGCCAACTTACAAGGAGAGGTCGCAGTTATCCAAGCTAGTATTATCCACGTTAAAGCAGTGGCCCCGTATTTGTGAGCAAGATGGTTTGTTGTACCGTGTAATCGAGGATGTCCATGTTGGTGAATGTCACCAGCTACTACTGCCCTCTTGTTTGAAAGAAGTCGTGCTTGAAAGTGTGCATGATCGTATGGGCCATCAGGGAATAGAGCGCACACAGAACCTTTTGAGACAGAGATGTTTTTGGGTTGGGATGTATGAGGATGTGGAACAGTGGGTCAAGAAATGCGAGAGGTGTGTTTTGACAAAAATGCCCCACCCCAAGATACATGCCCCTATGAAATCATTTCTAGCCTCCCGGCCCCTTGAAGTAGTTGCTGTAGATTTCACCATGCTGGAACCGGCCTCTGATGGTCGTGAGAATGTGTTAGTGGTGACAGATGTTTTCACTAAATTCACACAAGCCTTCCCTACTCGGGACCAAAAGGCTGATACCACGGCAAAAGTCCTTCTCAAAGAGTGGTTCATGAAGTATGGGGTCCCAGGAAGATTGCATTCAGACAGAGGTCGAAATTTTGAGTGTGAAATCATTGCCGAGCTGTGTAAGCTTTATGGTGTAAAGAAAACCCGCACTACCCCACACCACCCGGAAGGAAATGCTCAATGTGAGAGATTCAACAGATCTTTACATGATCTTTTGCGTACACTGCCTCCAGAAAAGAAGCGCCGCTGGCCTGAGCACTTATCTGAGTTGGTGTATGCCTACAATGTAACGCCCCATGCTACGACTGGCTACTCACCGTACTATCTGCTTTTCGGGGTTCATCCACACCTTCCTGTAGATGCTTTATTAGGTCAGGAGCAAGTGTTAGACAAGAAACATGAGTGGTTGGTTGTCCACCAAGAGCGTTTGAATGAGGCACATGCAAGGGCAAGAGAGTACACTGAAAAGAAATCAGCTCAAAGAATTGAACTTAACAAAGACAAAGTGTACTGTCCAACCATTGAGGTGGGTCAGTTGGTATACTTACGACACAGGCCTTTGGGTAGGAACAAAATTCAGGATGCTTGTGGTCCTACTGTGTACAGAGTGGTGGAGGTACAGGGCACTACACATGCAGTTGAGCCTTTAGAAGGCGGTCCTTTAAAAAGGGTCCATAGAGTTAATCTTAGGCCATGTGTTACCCCTGTCCCTGAGCCTAGGCGGACGAGAACCAAGTCCCCTGTCACCGTACCCCCTGTCACTCTTTTGACAGAATCGTTGCCAGAGCCCTCTGATACTGAGTTTGTTGTGGTAGAGGAAGTCACCTATCCAGAGTTAACTCAGGAGGAAAAAGTAAACAATGATCCTGTTGGTAACGCCCAAGATGTACAGGAATCAGAGGCTGTTTCTGAGCCAGAGCATTCAGATCCTTCTGAGTGTGGGACTGAGGTTGAGGTACCCATTCCGGCTCCTCGCAGAACTAAGAGCCAATGCTGGGGTAAACCCTAACCCGTACCATTTGCCTCAGTCAGCCTGTAATGCAGTCTCACTCAGTCCTGAGGTGTTCTCTCATGTTTTATCTAGTCTGGGTGCTGCATTTTTTCGAGAAGTGGGGAAAATGCAGTGAATATTTAAGTCCACTAGATGGCGCGGTTCATTTTCCCCTTTAGTAATTTGAACAAGGAGAAAAGGATTATGGGTAGGACCATGTGATGCCAAAGGAACCTCCCCTTTCTTCACAGCCTCCATTTTCTACATCCAGCGTGAGAGATTTCTTGAGGGAGCTGGGGTGAATATGACTTTTGAAATGAACTTATTCTGTGTTTTCTTGTAAGATGTAACAAGTGATAACGGGGCATAAGAATGTATTGTACTATTGGTTTTGTTTTGTATAATGAGTGTTAGCTAACTAACTAACTGCACCTGTGGTTTGCCTCGTGTTCTGTTCTACAGCAAGCCACCGCCGTATTTTATCGACTGTGTTTTCTTGTATTTGCCGTATTTCCGTCTTTTATACAATTAAATGTGGTTTTATGTATTTACAACTACATCCTAAGCCTAGAACCCAAGTTATTAATTCAGAATAAAAAACCCCAGAAAAAAGAAAGCTCTGTGTCCTGTGCTGCTCCATTTCGCCAGGCTACACATTTATTATCAGTTTTCACGGTAGAAGACACTAGAAGCATCCTAATAATGGATAATCAAGGGGCTATAGGGAGGGAGGAACTTAAAACAATCACTATCACTAGAGAAAAAGTACTAGGCAAACTAATGGGACTAAAGGCTGACAAGTTCCCTGGACCCGATGGCCTGCATCCTAGAGTCTTAAAAGAAGTGGCTGCAGAGATAGTGGATACATTGGTTGTAATCTACAAAAATTCCCTGGATTCTGGAGAGGTCCCAGTGGATTGGAAAACCGCAAATGTAACGCCCCTATTTAAGAAAGGAGGGAGACAGAAAGCAGGAAACTATAGACCAGTTACCTTAACATCTGTCATTGGGAAAGTGCTGGAGTCCTTCATTAAGGAAGTGATAGCAGGACATTTAGAAAATCATAATATAGTCAAGCAGAGTCAACATGGTTTTATGAAAGGGAAATCATGTTTGACAAATTTATTAGAGTTGTTTGAGGATGTAATGAGCAGGGTGGATCAAGGGGAACCAGTAGATGTAGTGTATTTGGATTTCCAGAAGGCATTCAACAAGGTGCCACATAAAAGGTTACTGCACAAGATAAGAGCTCATGGGGTTGGCGGTAACATATTAGCATGGATAGAGGGCTGGCTAACTAACAGAAAACAGAGAGTCGGGATAAATGGGTCATTTTCAGGTTGGCAAACTGTAACTAGTGGGGTGCCACAGGGATCAGTGCTGGGGCCGCAACTATTTACAATGTATATTAATGAATTGGATGAAGGGACCGAGTACACGGTAGCCAAGTTTGCTGACAATACAAAGATAGGGAAAATAGAATATGAGAGTAAGCTTGCAGGTAACATAAAAACTGACTGTAAAAGCTTTTATAGATATGTGAAGAGAAAAAGATTGGTGAAGTCAAGCATAGGTCCCTTGCAGTCAGAATCAGGGGAATTTATAATGGGGAACAAAGAAATGGCAGACCAATTAAATACATATTTTGGTTCTGTCTTCACAAAGGAGGACACAAATAACCTCCCAGAGATGTCGGGGAACATAGGGTCTGATGAAAGGGAGGAACTGAAAGAAATCAGTATTTGTAGGGAAATGGTGTTAGGGAAATTGATGGGATTGAAGGCCGATAAATCCCCAGGGCCTGATAATCTACATCCTAGGGTACTTAAGGAAGTGGCCCTAGAAATAGTAGATGCATTGCTGATCATCTTCCAACATTCGATGGAATCTGGAACAGTACCCATGGATTGGAGGGTAGCTAATGTTACCCCACTATTCAAAAAAGGTGGTAGAGAGAAAACGGGGAATTACAGACCGGTAAGCCTGACATCGGTAGTGGGGAAAATGCTAGAGTCCATTATAAAAGATGTAATAGCTGAGCACTTGGAAAGCAGTGACAGGATCGGACAAAGTCAACATGGATTTACAAAAGGTAAATCGTGCTTGACTAATCTACTGGAATCTTTTGAGGATGTAACTGGTAAAATAGATAAGGGAGAACCAGTGGATGTGGTGTATTTGGACTTTCAGAAGGCTTTTGATAAGGTCCCGCATAAGAGATTAGCGTGTAAAGTTAAGGCACATGGGATTGGGGGCAAGGTATTGACTTGGGTAGAGAACTGGTTGGCAGACAGAAAGCAAAGAGTTGGAATAAACAGGTCTTTTTCCAAGTGGCAAGCAGTGACTAGTGGGGTACCGCAGGGATCGGTCCTTGGACCCCAGCTATTCACAATATATATTAATGATCTAGACGAGGGAACTAGATGTATTATCTCCAAATTTGCAGACGACACAAAGCTGGGTGGGCGTGTCTGCGGTGAGGAGGATGCTGAGAAACTCCAGGATGATTTGGACAGGTTGGGTGATTGGGCAGAAGCATGGCAGATGCAATATAACGTGGATAAATGCGAGGTTATCCACTTTGGTGTCAAAAACAGGAGACAGATTATTATCTGAATGGCAATAGATTGGGAGAAGGGGAAGTGCAACGAGACCTGGGTGTCCTTGTGCACCAGTCGCTGAAGGTAAGCATGTAGGTGCAGCAGGCGGTTAAGAAGGCAAATGGTATGTTGGCCTTCGTAGCGAGAGGGTTTGAGTACAGGAACAAGGATGTCTTGCTGCAGTTGTACAGGGCATTGGTGAAACCACATCGAGTATTGTGTGCAGTTTTGGTCGCCTTATCTGAGGAAGGATGTTCTTGCCATGGAAGGAGTTCAGCGAAGATTCACCAGGCTGATACCTGGGATGGCAGGAATGACGTATGAGGAGAGATTTGGTCGATTGGGCTTGTACTAGCTGGAGTTTAGAAGAATGAGAGAGGATCTCATTGAAACTTATAAAATTCTGACAGGACTGGACAGACTAGATGCAGGAAGGATGGTCGGGGAGTCCAGAACCAGGGGTCACAGTCTAAGGATAAGGGGTAGGCCATTTAGGACAGAGATGAGGAGGAATTTCTTCACCCAGAGTGGTGAACCTGTGAAATTCTCTACCACAGAAGGCAGCAGAGGCCAATACATTAAATATATTCAAGAAGGAGTTGGATATATTTCTTAAGGCTAAAGGGATCAAGGGGTATGGGGAGAAGGCAGGGACAGGGTACTGAATTTGGATGATCAGCCATGATCGCATTGAATGGCGGAGCAGGCTTGAGGGGCCGAATGGCCTACTCCTGCTCCTATCGTCTACGTAATGCGTACAGTTTTGGTCTCCTTATTTAAGGAGGGATATATTTGCATTGGAGGCAGTTCAGAGAAGGTTCACTAGGTTGATTCCGGAGATGAAGGGGTTGTCCAGGTTGGGCCTATACTCATTGGAGTTTAGAAGAATGAGTGGTGATCTTATGGAGAGGATGTTTCCCCTCCTGGGGTATCTAGAACTAGGGGGCACAGTTTCAGAATAAGGGGTCGCCCATTTAAGATGGAAATGAGGAGGAATTTCTTCTCTGAGGGTCATAGAACATAAGAAACAGGAGCAGGAGTCGGCCAATTGGCCCCTCGAGCCCGCTCCTCCATTCAATAAGATCATGGCTGATCCAATCTTGGCCTTAACACCACTTTCCCACTCTCTCCCCACACCCCTTGACTCCTGTGTAGTTCAAATGTCTGTCAATCTCCGCCTTGAATATATTCGATGGCTCCGCCTCCACAGCTCTCCGGGGTAGAGAATTCCACAGATTCACCACCCTCAGAGCTGTGGAGGCGGAGTGTGAATATATTCAGGGCTGAGATAGACAGATATTTGAACTACAGGGAAGTCGAGGGTTATGGGGAGAGAGCGGGAAAGTGGAGTTGAGGCCAAGATCAGATCAGCCATGATCTTATTGAATGGCGGAGCAGGCTCGAGGGGCCGAATGGCCGACTCCTGCTCCTATTTCTTATGTTCTTATGTAAAAGGCTGCAAGGGGATATAGACAGGCTAAGTGAGTGGGCAAGAACATGGCAAATGGAATATAGTGTGGAGTATTGTGAAGTTATCCACTTTGGTAGGAAAAATAGAGAATCAGAGTATTTTTTTTAATGGTGCGAGACTGGGAAATGTTGGTGTTCAGAGGGACCTGGGTGTCCTTGTACACGAATCACTGAAAGTTAACATGCAGGTACGGCAAGCAAATGGTATGTTGGCCTTTATTACAAGAGGATTTGAGTATAAGAGTAAAGACGTCTTGCTGCAATTATATAGGGCCCTGGTGAGACCACACCTGGAGTATTGTGAACAGTTTTAGTCTCCTTACCTAAGGAAGGATATACTTGCCATAGAGGGAGTGCAACAAAGGTTCACCAGACTGGTTCCTGGGATGGGGGGATTGTCCTGTGAGGAGAGATTGAGGAAACTAGGACTATATTCTCTAGAGTTTAGAAGAATGAGAGGTGATCGCATTGAAACATACAAAATTCTTACAGGGCTCGACAGGGTAGATGCAGGGAGGATGTTTCCCCTGGCTGGGGAGTCTAGAATCAGGAGTCACAGGCCTAGAAATTTAGTGGGCTGCGCCACCAGTTAGCGCCTAAAGAGGGCACTCAGTGGCTTTAGTGCCACTGGCCACGCCTCCCGCGATATTTAGCTGGGGCGCTAATGGCGGCGTTAACCTGTTGCGCTGCGCCACCTCCGATGACGTAATCGGTGTGCGCAGCGCCCCGCTACCGCCCCGATCGCAATATTTGGCAGCACCCGCCTCTGTAGCGCCGTTCGCAAATGGCGCCCGGTTCACGGGGCCTACCTGTGGCGGCAGTGGCGCAAATTAAGGTGGAGGTGCGGGGCGGCCGTTTTTTTCGGCGGCCGCCTACCAGCACCTCCGTCCCCGACCTCCTGATCGCCCCCCGCGGCAGTGCCGGCTGTTTTCCGAGAGCCCGGCACTTCTCCTCGGTGCCGGGCTCTTTTACCGGCACTCGCGATCTCCGATCGCGCTGGTGCAGGCCCCTCCCCCTTAAGAATGGGAGGAAGGCCTGCAGTACCGCAGCGCGCCGTGCCGCAGCGTGTGGCGCTGTGATATTCAGTTTCAGTGCCCTAAGAGGGACGCAGAGCGCCTCGAGCCTCGCCCCGTCTCCCTCTTGGGGCGCTCAAGCTGAATTTCCGGCGGTCGCTACTGCTCCAAACGCTGCGCTAAATCCGGCGCCCAGGCGAGCTTGGCGCCCCATTTGCAGCTCCACTGAATTTCTCCCCCACAGTCTCAGAATAAGGGGTCGGCCATTTAGGACTGAGATGAGGAGAAATTTCTTCACTCAGCGGGTGGTGAATCTTTGGAATTCTCTACCCCAGAGGGCTGTGGAGGCTCAGTCGTTGAGTATATTCAAGAAGGAGATCGATAGATTTTTGGATATTAAGGGAATCAAGGGATATGGAGATCGGGCGGGAAAGTGGAGATGAGGTAGAAGATCAGCCATGGTCTCATTGAATGGCGGAGCAGGCTCGAGGGGCCGAATGGCCGACTCCTGCTCCTATTTCTTTTGTTCTTATGTTCTGTTCTTATGCTGCACACAAGTATTTCTCAGTGTTGGAGGAGGAGGCGATGTTGAGGATAATGAACCTGATAGAGGTCTTTTAAAGTTATTAAGGGGTTTGATAGGGTAGACATAGCCAAGATGTTTTCACTTGAGTGGTGAGAATGTGGAACTCGCTCCCACAGGGAGTGGTTGAGGCGAATAGCACAGATACATTGAAGGGGAAGCTGGATAAACACACGAGGGAGAAGGGAATAGAAGGATATGTTGATAGGGGGAGATAAAGAGGGGTGGGAGGAGGCTCGAGTGGAGCATTAACACCGGCCTGGACCCCTTGGCCGAATGGCCTGTTTCTGTGCTGGACATCCCGTGCAATGATTCTCTTAACCTTACCTTTGCTGACAGGTTCGCAAGGCCGTCGGGAGCTGTAGTAGGCCGCAGCCTCCTGCCTCTGGTAGATCCGTTCTTCTCCCGTTTCCTGGGGGGCGGTGGGACTGGAGTCACGTAGTTATTGATCACTGGGAGACGGTAGGGCGACATCCCGGTGGGAAAATTGAGGGCGTGCCAGTTCCTGATCGATTCTCGGTCCAGCTAGGAGGAAAAACGCAAACTCACTCAGGGACATAATTTTTCACTGAAGAAAGGCAGCAAACCACGACCGGGAACCCCGTCTTCATTCAGTCACTTTGTTCACATCGTCTGATAATTCCAGTAACTTTTTCTCATCGCTGAATCCACGAAACTTGGTAGTCTGGTAAACAATGAGGAGGAGAGCAACAGACTTCAGGAGGAAATGACAGCCTGGTAAAAATGGGCAGGCACATGGCAGCTACAGTTTAAACGCAGAGAGGTGTGAAGTGATACATTTCAGAAGGAAGAACGAGGAGAGGCAAAATAAACTAAATGGGACAATTTTAAAAGGAGTGCAGGGACAGAGAGACCTGTGGGTGCACGTATACACACACAAATCGATAAGGCTGTTAAAAAAGCTGGTGGGATCAATCGAGGCATAGAGCAAAGAAATTACACTAAACCTCTGAAAAACACTGGTTAGGCCCCAGCTGGAGTATTGTGTCCAATTCTGGGCACCGCACTTTAGGAAGGATGTCAAGGTCTTGGAGAGGGTGCAGAGGAGATTTACTAGAATGGTGCCAGGGATGAGGGACTTCAGTTACGTGGAGAGACTGGAGAAGCTGGGATTGTTCTCCTTAGAGCAGAGAAGGTTAAAAAAGAGCGAGCTGCGTTTCTATAGCGTCTTTCACAACGTTCCAAAGTGTTTTAGAGCCAATGAAGTACCTTCGAATTGTAGTCACCCTTGTAATGTAGGAAACACGAGAGCCAATCGCAGGCAGCAAGAAGCCAAAAAGAGCAATGTGATAATGACCAGATAACACATTTTACTGATGTTGGTTGAGGGACACCGGGGATAACCCTGCACTTCTTCGAAATAGTGCCATGGAATCTTTTACATCCATCCAAGAGGGCAGGCGGCGCCTCGGTTTAACATCTTATCTGAAAGACGGCATCTCCAACAGTGCAGCACTCCCTCAGTACTGCCGTCCGACAGTGCAGCACTCCCTCAGTACTGCCCCACCGAGAATGCAGCACTCCCTCAGTACTGCCCCACCGAGAATGCAGCACTCCCTCAGTACTGCCCCACCGAGAATGCAGCACTCCCTCAGTACTGCCGTCCGACAGTGCAGCACTCCCTCAGTACTGCCCCTCAGACAGTGCAGCACTCCCTCAGTACTGTCCCTCCGACAGTGCAGCACTCCCTCAGTACTGCCGTCCGACAGTGCAGCACTCCCTCAGTACTGCCCCTCAGACAGTGCAGCACTCTCTCAGTACTGCCCCTCCGACAGTGCAGAGCTTTCTCAGTACTGCCCCTCCGACAGTGCAGCGCTCCCTCAGTACTGCCCCTCCGACAGTGCAGCGCTCCCTCAGTACTGCCCCTCCGACAGTGCAGCGCTCCCTCAGTACTGACCCTCCGACAGTGCAGCGCTCCATCGGTACTGCCCCTCCGACAGTGTAGTGCTCCCTCAGTACTGACCCTCCGACAGTGCGGCGCTCCCTCAGTACTGCCCCTCCGACAGTGCAGCGCTCCCTCAGAACTGCACTGGTGTCAGCCGGGATTTTGTGCTCAAGTCTCTGGAGTGGGACTTGAACCCACAACCTTCTGACTCAGAGGTGAGGGAGCTGCCCACTGAGCCACGGCTGAGACGATGTCTGCTCTGAATGAATTGAATGCTCAGTAGAGTGTCAGCATGCCTCTGTTCTCCAGATATTGTAAACCGCGACCGGCATCTCTTAACGATTATTAAAAAGCAGCGTAAATA
Organism: Somniosus microcephalus; assembly: GCF_052327205.1. Lineage (NCBI taxonomy): Eukaryota > Metazoa > Chordata > Chondrichthyes > Squaliformes > Somniosidae > Somniosus > Somniosus microcephalus. The sequence continues at coordinate 369,095,539 of NC_140989.1, read as the reverse complement.
CCCCGTGAAGATACTGAGGGTCGGTATCCTCGGGTGGATCCAGGTGTTGCTCCTTGTACCGGAGGTGCGGCGAGGACTGCGCTGTGATCGCTGTTGCCGCCGCGGCCACTGCTCCGTTACTTTGAAGGGGGAGGAGTCTCACCGGACGCTGCATCTTCCCAGGAGCGGTGCTGGGGCGCGGGGACGAGGGCTTGGAGCCGGAGAGAAAAGAGAACAGTGAGTGCGATCCCACAAAACACAACTGGGAGCATCGTTAACCCAGCCCCCCCGACACACTTCTCCATTCACCCACCCTTACCCCGCTCCCGCCACCCTGCCCCCGCTCCCGCCACCCTGCCCCCGCTCCCGCCACCCTGCCCCCGCTCCCGCCACCCTGCCCCCGCTCCCGCCACCCTGCCCCCGCTCCCGCCAACCTGCCCCCGCTCCCGCCACCCTGCCCCCGCGACCCCCACCTTCCCCCACCCACATCCTTCCCCTGCCCCCCTTCCCCGCCCCCACTCCCCGCCCCGCCCTTCCCCCGACGCCCCGCCCCACCCCACCCCACCCCCAACCCTTCCCCCACCCTCCTTCACTGCCCTTCCCCCGACCCCCCCCCACCTTCCCCAGCACCCCCCCCACCTTCCCCAGCCCACCCACCACCTTCCCCAGCACCCCCCACCCTTCCCCCGAACCCCCCACCCTTTCCCCCTCTCCTCCCCCCCACCCTTTCCCCCTCTGCTCCCCCCCCACCCTTCCCCCGACCCCCCGCATCCTTCCCTCGCCCCCCCTTCCCCCGACACCCCCCTTCCCTCTCCTCCCCCCCCTTCCCCCGACCCCCCTACCCTTCCCCCGACCCCCCTACCCTTCCCCCGACCCCTTTCCTCGCCCCCACCCTTCCCCCGACCCCCCCCACCCTTCCCCCGACCCCCCCACCCCGACCCCCCCCCACCCACCCTTCCCCCGACCACCCCCGACCCCCCCCCTTCCCCCGACCCCCCCACAACCCTTCCCCCGACCCCCCCACAACCCTTCCCCCGACCCCCCCACCCTTCCCCCTCTCCTCCCACCCTTCCCCCTCTCCTCCCACCCTTCCCCCTCTCCTTCCCCCTCCCTTCCCCCTCTCCTCCCAACCTTTCCCCCACCCTTCCCCCGCAAACTTCTTTTGCCCTCCATTCCCCCGCCCCTTCCCCCATCCCCCCACACTTGTCCATTCACCCTCCCTTCCACCCCCCTCTCCCTCAACCCTTCCCCCCCCACAAACACTTCTCCATTCACCCTCCCTTCCCCCTCTCCCCCAACCCTTCCCCCATCCCCCCACACTTGTCCATTCACCCCCCCCTCCCCTGCCCCTCCAACCCTTCCCCCGCTCCCCCCCAAACCCATCAACCTCCGGTGCCTCCACCCAGCAGTCTGTGGAACGTGGTTACAATAACCCGCTTGTTGACTAAATTAACTACCGAGAGAGGGTCTCTCGAACTAATCCTAACGCCCAGCTGACTCTGTTTGAACAACTCAGGGTCCTGTGGAATACAAAGGAGAAGAAGTGATGTTACAATTGTACAGAGCTCTGGGCACAGGAGCAGGAGGAGGCCATTCAGCCCCTCGATCCTGTTCCACCATTCAATGAGTTCATGGCCAACCTATCTTGACTCCATCCAATCCATCCATCTCCGATCTAAAGTTATTAATTGAGCCCCGGCATCATCTGCTTTGTGTGGGAGGGAGTTCCACACTTCCACCACCCTGTGTGTGAAGAAGTGTTTCCTAACTTCTCTCCTGAATGGCCTGGCTCTGATTTTAAGGTTCTGTCCCCTTGTCCTAGACTCACCCACCAGCGGAAAAAGTTTCTCTCCATCGACCCTCTCAGTTCCTTTCAAAATCCTAAAAACCTCAATCAAATCAACCCTTAACTGTCTATATTCCAGGGAATACAAGCCTGGTTTATGTAATCTCTCCTCATAATCTAACATAGAAATAGGAACAGGAGTAGGCCATTCGGCCCTTCGAGCCTGCTCCGCCATTCAATGAGATCATGGCTGATCTTCGTCTGAGATCATAGCTGATCTTACCAGTTCAGTACCCCGTCCCCGCCTTTTCTCCGTAACCCTTAATCCCCTTCGCCTTCAGAAATATATCCAATTCTCTCTTGAAAATATTTATTGAATTAGCCTTCACAGCCCTCTGTGGCAGGGAATTCCACAGGCTCACCACTCTTTGAGTGAAGAAATTCTTCCTCATCTCTGTTTTAAATGATTTGCCCGCTATTTTTAGACTGTGGCCCCTGGTTCTGTGCTCCCCGGCCATTGGAAACATTCTCTCTGAATTCAGCCTGTCCAGGCCTGCCATAATTTTATATGTTTCGATGAGATCCCCTCTCAATCTTCTAAACTCCAGTGAGTACAAGCCCAAACTATTTAATCTCTCTTCGTAGGTCATTCCCGCCATTCCAGGTATCAGCCTGGTGAATCGCCGTTGCACTCTTTCCATGGCAAGAACATCCTTCTGCAGATGGGGCGACCAAAACTGTACACAATACTCCAGATGCGGTCTCACCAGCACCTTGTACAGCTGTAGTAAGGTATCCCTATTCCTATACTCGAACCCCCTTGATATGAAGGCCAACATACCATTTGCCTTCTTAATCGCCTGTTGCACCTGCATGCTCTCCTTCAGTGACTGGTGCACAAGAACACCCAGGTCCCTCTGCACTTCCCCATCTCCCAATCTATTGCCATTTAGATAATAATCTACCCTCCTGTTTTTACCCCCAAAGTGGATAACCTCGCATTTATCCACATTATAGTGCATCTGCCACGTATCCGCCCATTCCCCCAACCTGTCCAAATCGCACTGTAGCCTCCTGACATCCTCATCAGAGCCCACCCCTCCTCCTAGTTTAGTGTCGTCAGCGAATTTGGAAATATTGCATCCAATTCCCTGATCCAGATCATTTATATATATTGTGAACAGCTGGGGTCCCAGGACAGATCCTTGCGGCACCCCGCTGGTCACTGCCTGCCACTCCGAAAACGAGCCGTTTATTCCAACTCTCTGTTTTCTATCCGCCAGCCAGTTCTCTATCCACGTTAATACTTTGCCCCCAATCCCATGAGCCTTAATTTTGCATGATAATCTTTTGTGTGGAACCTTATCGAAGGCTTTCTGGAAGTCAAGGTACACCACATCCACTGGCTCTCCCCCATCTATTTTACCAGTTACTTCCTCAAAAAATTCCAGCAGATTAGTCAAACACGATTTACCCTTTGTAAATCCATGTTGACTCTGTCCGATCCTTTCCCCATTTGTCAAGTGCTCCGCTATTTTATCCTTAATAATGGACTCTAGCATTTTGCCCACAACCGATGTAAGGCTTACTGGTCTATAATTCCCTGCTTTCTCTCTACCCCCCTTTTTAAATATTGGGGTAACATTAGCTACCCTCCAATCCACGGGTACTGTTCCCGAGTCAATGGAGTTCCGGAAGATGATCCTTAGAGCATCTGCTATCTCCAGGGCCACCTCCTTAAGTACCCTAGGATGTAGTTTATCAGGCCCCGGGGATTTGTCGGCCTTCAGTCCCCTCAACTTACCCAACACCATATCCCTAGAGATACTAATTTCTGTCAGCTCCTCCCTCTCATTAGTCCCTATGTTTGCCGATATTCCTGGGAGGTTATTTGTGTCCTCCTTTGTGAATACAGAACCAAAGTATGAGTTTAATTGGTCTGCCATTTCCTTATTCTCCATTATATATTCTCCCGAATCGGACTGCAAGGGACCGACTTGGGATTTTACCAGTCTTTTCCTCCTGATATACCGATAAAAGCTTTTGCAGTCTGTCTTTATGTTTGCTGCAAGTTTACTTTCGTATTCTATTTTCCCCTTCCTGATTAATCCCTTTGTCCTCTTTTGCTGTATCCTGTACTGCCCCCAATCTTCCGGTCTGGTGCTTTTTTTTGCCAGTTGATATGCCCTTTTTTTTGATTTTATGCTGTCCCTAATTTCCCTCGTTATCCACGGTTGAGTCACCTTTTTAGGTTTATTTTTATGCCAAACCGGTATAAACATGTTCTGGAATTCTTCCATTCTATCTTTGAATGCTTGCCATTGTCTATCCACTGTCAATCCCCCCAGAAACACCACCCAATCAATCTTACCCAATTCCCGTCTCATACCCTCGTAATTCCCTTTATTTAAGTTCTGGACCTTAGTCTCTGATTCAATTTCCTCACTCTCCATCTCGACTGAGAGCTCGATCATATTATGATCGCTCTGACCCAAGGGGCCTCGTACAAGAAGATTGCTGATAAGTCCCTTCTCATTGCACAATACCCAGTCTAAAATGGCCTGATCTCGAGTCGGCTCCTCGACATATTGGTCCAGATAACCGTCCCGAAAACATTCCAGGAATTCCTCCTCCTCAGAATTTTTACTAATTTGGGTAGTCCAATCAATATGTAAATTAAAGTCACCCATGATGACAGCTGTGCTCTTATCGCACGCTTCTCTAATTTCCCTTTTTATGCCTTCCCTCACCTCCATATTACTATTTGGAGGCCTATATATCACACCCACTAACGTTTTCCTCCCCTTGCTATTTCTCATTTCTACCCATACAGATTCCGTTTCATCCGAGTTAATATCCTTCCTTTCCTTTGCATTAATCCCCTCCTTTACCAGCAATGCTACCCCACCTCCCCTACCTTTTTGCCGATCCTTCCTAAATATTGTATATCCCTGGATGTTAAGTTCCCAGCCTTGCCCACCCTGCAGCCACGTTTCTGTAATCCCAATCAAATCATACTTGTTTACCTCTATTTCCACAACTAATTCATCCACCTTGTTCCTAATGCTTCTAGCATTAAGATACAAAGCCTTCAGGCTTGCTTTTTTCACACTCTCATTATGAATTAGTTTGGCCCTTTGTGTTTCTCTCCTTTGCTTATTGCTTCTCACCTTTCTACCATCTATTTCTGACTTCATATGACTTCCCTCTTTTCCACTACCTAGGTTCCCATCCCCCTGCCAAATTAGTTTAAATCCTCCCGAACCGCCCTAGAAAATATTACCCCGAGGACATCGGCTCCCTCACAGTTCAGGTGTAGACCGTCCCCTTGGTACAGGTCACTCCTCCCCAAGAACTGGTTCCAATGCCTCAGGAATTTAAATCCCTCTCCCTTGCACCACTGCTCAAGCCACGTATTTAGCTTATCTATCTTACTCTCTCTAAACTTATTAGCTCGTGGCACTGGTAGCAATCCAGAGATTACTACCTTTGAGGTCCTACTTTTCAATTTAGCTCCTAACTCCCTAAATTCAGCTTGTAGGACCTCCTCCCTCTTTTTACCTACATCGTTGGTACCTACATGTACCACGACAACTGGCTGATCCCCCTCCCCCTTCAGAATGCTCTGCACCCGCTCCGAGACATCCTTGACCCTTGCACCAGGGAGGCAACATACCATCTTGGAGTCTCGGTCTCGGCCACAGAAACTCCTATCTATCCCCCTTACAATTGAATCCCCTATCACTATAGCCCTATCCCTCTTTTTCCCGCCCTTCTGTGCAGCAGAGCCAGTCATGGTGCCCTGAACCTGGCTGCTGGTGCCTTCCCCTGATAAGTCATCTCCCCCAACAGTACCCAAAACGGTAAACCTGTTTTGGAGGGAGATGACCGCAGGTGACTCCTGCACTACCTTCCTGCCTTTACCCTGCCTTTTGGTCACCCATTTACTGTCTGAGCTAGCCTTTACCTGCGGTGTGACCAACTCACTGAATGTGCTATCCACAACATCCTCAGCATCGCTTGGAGCCCTGGTATCATTCTGGTGCGTCTGCGCTGCTCTCCTTCCAAGGCCAATATATCCTTCCTAATGTGCGGTGCCCAGCACTGTACCCCCATCTGGACCCTGCGTTCAGTTCAGGGCCCCGACCCTCAGGAAGGATAGACTGGCCCTGGAGGGGGAGCGGCCCAGATTCACCAGACTGACACCGGGGCTAAAAGGGTTAAATTCTGAGGCCAGGCTGCACAGACTGGGCTTGTATTCCCCTGAGTTAAAGGGTGATCTAATCGAGGTGTTTAAGATGATTAAAGGAGTTGATCGGGTCGAGAGAGAGAAACTATTTCCTCTGGTGGGGGGGAGTCCAGAACAAGGGGGCAGAACCTTAAAATTAGAGCCAGGCCGTTCAGGGGTGATGTCAGGAAGCACTTCTTCACACAAAGGGCAGTGGGAATCTGGAACTCTCTCCCCCAGAGAGCTGTTGAGGCTGGGCGTCAATTGGAAATTTCAAAACTGAGATTGATGGATTTTTTTGGGCAAGGGTATTGTTATTTTTTTTTTTTTAATTAATTCTCGGGATGTGGGCGTCGCTGGCAAGGCCGGCATTTATTGTCCACCCCTAATTGCCCTTGAGAAGGTGGTGGTGAGCCGCCACCTTGAACCGCTGCAGTCCGTGTGGTGAAGGTGCTCCCACAGTGCTGTTAGGGAGCGAGTTCAGTCCCTAACACAACCAAGGCGGGATAATGGAGTTATGATACAGAACAGACATGGGCCTAGAAATTCATTGTAGCCACTTTTGGGGCGGTAAAGTCGGGCGGCCGCTAAAGTTTGCGCCCGCCGCCAAATCGAGGCCACTTCTCCGATATTCATTAGCTTCGCCCTAAGAGTTTGCTCGAGCACTAAAACTGGCGCTGGACGCCTCTCTTTAGGCGCTAAGCCGGAGGTGCTGAGCGAGAGCGCCGAGGCCGGGCGCAGCGCAGGTGCGGCCATCTTGTGATTGACAGCAGACACCCTGGCGCCGGCCAGCTCTTAAGGGGGAAGGGTCGACTTGGTCTGCTGCCACGCCCTGGATAGTGGAGCCCTGCAGCTAGGCCTGAACACTGCTGCTGGACCCAAATAGCGCCTGAAGCCATGCAGAAGGGCCGTGAACGAGCGCAGCGCTTCTCAGAGCGTGATCTGAGTGTGCTGGTTGGTGGTGTGGAGAAGAGGCGCCATCTTTTGTACCCGGACAATGGCAGGAAGGCGCCGGTCCGCGTCTACCGGAGAGCCTGGAGGCATATCGCCAGCAAGGTGTCAGCCAACAGCGAGGTCCCCAGGACCGGTGTCCAATGCCGCAAAAGTTTAATGACCTCACTCGGATTGTCAGGGTGAGTACCCTTTCTAGTGTCCTCCTCATCCTTGCATGTGCACCTCACATTATGGGCAAAGGGACCTGAAAGCCCTAATGGCCAGCCCTCATCCAGCAGCTATGGGACAGGCATGAACATCAATTGCACATTCTGCACTTAACACACTGGCCAGGCTATTCCACCATGGGAGGCAGTGCACACAAGATCAGGGCGACACACTGGCCAGGCTATTCCACCATGGGAGGCAGTGCACACAAGATCAGGGCTACACACTGCACTTAGAGGCCGTCCTTTCTCTTGCAGGCCAAGCTGGCCAATAATAGGAAGATCCGGACTGCGACCGGGGGAGGCCGACCCCAGATCCAGCCGCTCACCGAGCTGCAACATCGCGTGGAGCGCATCATGGGTGGCCGGGTGATTGGCCCCGTTGCATGTGGAGATGCCGACCCGGTTCTGGGCACCAATGGTAAGGACATCAACGTTTGGACCTCTCTCGTCCCACTTGCGCATCAGATCTACATCCTTTGCCACTGTCCGACCAATGCGCTGAATGCCACCACTCATGCATCCCTCGCTGACGCCCTCTCCTCACTCTAAAGCTACTCTTGTGCCTTCCTGCTTTCAGATGGTGAGGAGGAGGTCCCTGAAGTTGCCAGTGACAGCCCCTCAGAAGAGGAGGAGGAGCAAGAGGAAGGCGGCCCATCAGGGGAACCCTCAGCCGCGGCAACCCATGCGAATGTAGGGGACACGTCTTCCCTGGAGGGGAGCGTGGCGGAAGTGTCGGAGGGGAGGGGAGCTCATGGGACCTGCGGCCTGCAGAAACGCGGGAGGGGGGTGCCAGCTCGGCGGCCTTCTCCCCAGAGGGGGGAAGGGTCGGAGGGGAGTCCAATTGCTTGGCCCAGCGGCCTCCAGCAACGCAGGAAGGGTCGGCCAGCTCGGCGGCCTTCTCCCCAGAGGGAGAGAGTCCGGCCTCCAGTCTGGAGATGGTCTTCGCCGAGGAGATGGAACGCCTCGAGGACTTGTCCGCGGACTCGGAGCGCCGGCACACGGAGCTCATGGGGGTAGTGGCACGGTTGCCTGAGGCCATCGAGTCCCTCTCTCGGAGTGTCACCGACATCGGGGCCTCACAGGCCATCAGTTTGGCGGAATTCGGGGCAGAGCTGGCAGCGAGTCGGGCGGCATTCGGGGCAGCTCAGGCAGCGAGTGGGCAGCTGATCAGTGGTGCCGTGCAGTCACTGGGTGCTCTGATGAGGTCACTGAACAGGTCAACACGGGCACTCACTGCTGCCACACTCGCTGTGTTAGCCAGGCATCGCCAGGGCACCCGGCGCGCTGCAGCAGCACAGCGGTCTGTCCCTCGGCAGATTGCTGCGCATGCTGCAGTGCTGGCCCGGGCGAGTGCCAGTGTCTCAGGCGACCAGCGAGCGCCTGCCATCCGCCAGCTTGCACCCATTCCTCCAGCCGCCACTGCCACTCCCCCAGTGGAGCTGCCAGGAGCTGCTGCAGCGACTGATGCTGGCCAGCCACAGCTGCAGCATTCAACAGCCGCCTGCTCGACGGCCAGACCTCGACTAGGCCGACCCCCAAGGGCATCTGCCGTCACGACATGTGCCCCTCTGGAGCCTGCCCCCAGCCTTGCAGCAGCCAATGGCCTTACTTTGAGGAGCAGCAGGGCGGGCAGGGGCCACACAAAGATGGCCAAGGCATCGCCCTAGCGGGCCAAAAAGTCGAATGTGTGGCCAGTTGTGTTTGTTTTTTGAGGCCGAGAATTGGATGTTTGTTTTTTAAAGGCCGAGGATGTGATGTTTGTTTTTTACGAAGGCCGAGGATGACGGCCATTTTAGTTGCACTGTTTTGTTAATCCTCTCCAGGTTGTGGGAGCGAGTAATGTGTTTGAGTGTTTTTTGGGGGTTTCGTCTGTTTTTGTTTTTCATGTGGGAAGGGCCCTGAGTTTGTACAATAAAGCATTTTATTTATTAACATTGTCCATGTTTGATCTTTGAAGTGTTTGTTGCCTTAACCGGCTGAGGGCTTGCGGAGCGGCTGCAATCATGTTCTTTCATTGGCACAAGCCATTCCCTGACGGGGGCCTAGAAGTGACGTTCAATCAGCCGCCGACGGGCGGCCCTTGGACCTTCTGCCTCCCTCCTGGGCTGGTACTCCTCGTCCTCCTGCTCCTCATGCTCCTCCTCCTGAGGTGGGGGTCCAACATGAGGTGGCAGTGCCTGAGTCCTGCGGATAGCCAGGTTGTGCAGCATGCAGCAAACGATGACGAATTGGGAGACTCGCTCCTGCGAATACTGGAGGGCTCCCCCGGAGCGATCGAGACAGCGGAACCGTTGCTTGAGGACGCCGATTGTTTGTTCTATGATGTTCCTAGTCGCTTGATGGCTCTCGTTGTATGCCTCTTCAGCAGGGGTCGTGGGCGCGCGGAGCGGGGTCATCAGCCAGGTACACAAAGGATAGCCTTTGTCTCCGATAAGCCATCCTCTTGGGTGAGGCTGTGCCTGGAACATGTCAGCCACAGTTGTCTGTCGCAGGATAAAGGCATCGTGGCTGCTGCCTGGAAAGTGGGCATTGACAGCTAGGATGCGCTGCCTGTGGTCACACACCAGCTGTACGTTGAGGGAATGGTAGCCCTTCCGGTTGCGGTAATCCTCGGCGTGCTCCAGAGGTGCCCGCAAAGCCACATGCGTGCAGTCAATGGCGCCCTGCACCACGGGGAAGCCCGCTATTCTTGCAAATCCCACTGCACGCTGCTGCTGCTTGTCCAGGGTCATGGGGAAGGAGATGAATTGATGTCTCCTTCTGAAAAGGGCTTCGGTCACCTGGCGGATGCAGCAATGCACGGCGAACTGGGAGATGTTGGCGATGTCCCCAGCAGCGGATTGGAAGGAGCCGGTGGCATAGAAGTTGAGAGCCACCGTCACCTTCACTGCCACCGACAGAGACGTCCTGCGCATCAGCTGTGGCTGCAGATCTCTAAAGCAGCTGGCAGATGTCTGCAACCACCTCCCTTCTGAATCGCAGCCTCCTAACACACATCGCGGTAGACATGGTCAGATAGGAGGACTGCTGGCGGTATACCCTGGGTGGGTAAGGCCTCAGTTGGCGACGCCTGTTGCCCCCTCTGCGTCTAGCCAGGGCTGCCACTCTCTCACGGCGTCTGTAAGCCCTTCTGGCATAAGGCTGAAAGTCAGCGTTGGCACCCAATGCAGCCCCCATTATATGCTGGCAAACACTGAGCTCTCAATGAAGGCAAAGATAATTGCTAAGCTCTGGCCTGAGCCAAAAATACCTGTCCAAGTGTTGGTCCAAACCAGTAAGCTCTCCTCCTTGGTCTCTCTCCAAAAAACCGTTGCACAAGAGTGAATGCTGCAAAATGGCTGGCCTTTATAGTGCTGGGTAAGTGCCCTTTAATTAGCGCTCCCCGCGGCCCGCCTCGGCTGTGTACCGTTCCACTTCACAGTCGTTAGGGCCGCCCGGCGCACAATGGCCCGGCGTGAGTGAAGTTCCGGTTCGGGGCGCACAAAGGGCGTTGCACTAGTAAATTACGTCATGATCTGCGCGCGCTAAGACTTTGCGCCGGCGCTAAATGTGTACTGAAGTTGGGGCGAGGCGCAGATCGCGCTGCGCCCGGGCGCTAAGCGCCTAGCGCTCGAGATCTACTCCTCCTAAGGCGCTAACGGCTGGCGCGCCCAACTGAATTTCTAGGCCCTGATCTAATTGAACGGCATAAAATGCTGGATGGGCAGAACGGCCTCCTCCTGTTCCTGTGATGTAATTAGGAGCTAGACTCGAATAGCCTCACCCGCCACCGCCCCCCGCATAGAACTGTCTGAGGGCAAATCAGGTCAATTGGGGGCAAAGTGGACTGTTAGATCAGAGGGAGGTCAACACCCTACAGACAAGAGCTAAAGAGACAGGGTCTCTGCATTCCTAGGATAGTACAGGCCAGAAGGAGGCCATTCGGCCCATCAAGGCCCATTCTCTGCCATTGGTTGGCTTCTCATTGGCTGAATGTTGAATGAACACAGTTGGGAGGAGTCTCGTGAACTGAAGGCCAACTTGTGCAGGTTCAGTCGGAGACCCTATTGTACCCCATAGCCGAGTACTGGAGCAGAAGTGGCCACACTCGGCTTGTTGATGTCCAACTGAACACTGCGATGTGGTGAATCGCTGGAACGCTCAAGTCCAGCCCAAAGCCCTGGCTGCCCGTGCTGGCGCACGTCGCTCCCCCGTCCAGTCGCCGCCGTGCCTCAACCCTCCGGGAAGTCCCGCGAATCGTGGAAAACGAACCTCTCCCTGTCCACCAGGATCTCAACACCGCCCCTCACGACCGCTCGAAATCCCGCAAGCCCTTCTGGACCCACGTGCTTAACCTTCGACAACGCGACTTCAACCCTGACCATGCTCGGAAAACCAAATGGCGTCCACAAGAAGTCACAAACAAATACCTCGCGAAAGACCCGATGCGGAAGACCCCCGGCTTCTATCTTCCGCAAAGCTTATGGGCAAACCCTAAAGCGCATCCGCACAAACCACGGCAGGCACAGGTACTAGATGCACAAACGGAGAATTGAAAACGCTCCAGTGAGCGACTGTGGTCACCCAGAATGGACCATGTAAGGTAGAACGACTCGGTGCCCGATTCACAAACACAAAAGGAGGCATAACAGCGACACACTGATAAATACTGTGGCAACAAGAGCAGGTCAGAGGCTGGGTATTCTGCGGCAATTGTCTCACCTCCTGACTCCCCAAAGCCTTTCCACCATCTACAAGGCACAGGTAAAGAGTGTGATGGAATAATCTCCACTTGCCTGGATGAGTGCAGCTCCAACAACACTCAAGAAACTCGACACCATCCAGGACAAAGCAGCCCGCTTGATTGGCACCGTATCCACCACTTTAAACATTCACTCCCTCCACCACCGGCGCACCGTGGCTGCAGTGTGTACCATCTACAAGATGCACTGCAGCAACACGCCAAGGTTTCTTCGGCAGCATCTCCCAAACCCGCGACCTCTTCCACCTAGAAGGACAAGGGCAGCAGGTCCATGGGAACACCACCACCTCCAAGTTCCCCTCCGAGTCACACACCATCCTGACTTGGAAATATATCGGCCGTTCCTTCATCGTCGCTGGGTCAAAATCCTGGAACTCCCTCCCTAACAGCACTGTGGGAGTACCTTCACCACACGGACTGCAGCGGTTCAAGAAGGCGGCTCACCACCACCTTCTCAAGGGCAGCTAGGGATGGGCAATAAATGCTGGCCTTGCCAGCGACGCCCTGATCCCATAAATGAATATTTTTTAAAAAACAGTCCACTACTCCTGACGCAATTATCTGGATTAACACCTAAATGTAATGTTATATTTGTTGCTTTACATCAACCATACGAAACAGTAACAAGTCAGAGACTCAGTTAGGGCCAGTTTTAGCATTAATGGCCTGGGAATGGGTTGGGGTCATTCTACTGCTCCAGCCGCCGTCCATCTTGGGTAGGGCCCTGAGATGGACGACCAGAGAGCTCGCCTGTTCAGTCCAGATGTATGGGTGCCATTGGCCATACTTAATGGGCCAGAACTTCGGGTCTCCACGGGTGAGTACGTGCTGGGTACTCACACGTAGGCCCCAACGAAAGTGCCGGTTTTGTGCATGCACTGCGCATGCGCGGGAAACCGGAACTTCCGTTCCCTTAAAGGAAGGGGTTCACAGGTCGAACACGTGAGGGTTTTCCCAGGAGGGTAAGTCTCCAGGAGCTACGCTTTTAAAAAGCAGTCGCAAGGCCTGCTTTTAACAAGGTAAGTGGTGAATTAAGTTAAATTAAAACATTTTTTCCACAGGTTTATTATTTTTAAATACTTTAAAGAAAGGTAAGTTTATTTTTAGTCCTGTTAAAAACTGTAATTAATTTTTTCAAAAATTTAAATCATTGTTTAAAATAGTTATTTTACGTAATTTATAGTTATTTTAAAAATGTGATTTTTAAAAAAAAATTATTTGAAGTTTTAGTGATGTTTTGGGGCTGAACTCTCTTCATAGATTTGACAGCTCTTCCTGTCAAATCTATGAATACAGATTCCCTGCTACCATTGGCTCTCCATGGCCCACGTGATCCCAGGGGACGCATCGAACTAACTGCGCCCCTGGGATACGCAAGCACTGCGCGCCGGCAGTTGGAGCAGGCCCAGGATCGGAATCCCACGCGGGCCCACAGCTCAACGGCCGGCGCGCTAGGTAAGTGCAGGTCAGGGGCTTGCACCCGCGGGAAGCCTCCGACCCGAATTTCTGGCCCAATATTCTGAGGTATTGAAAAAGTCCTATTGATTGGTCACGACCCTCTCGTTTCTGCCATCAGGAACCTGCGTATCAATACTTACAGATGTCGAGGAATCGGACTGATCCACATCTGGCCCCGAGAGACTCCTGTGGCAATTACGAGGACCAATTGGGGGGCGAGGCGAGAGGAAAGGGACGATATCTTCATCGGATCTCCGTGCTCGTTCAACCTTCATCAACAACAACAACAACTTGAATTTATATAGTGACTTTAACGTAGTAAAACGTACCAAGGCGCTGCACAGGAGTGTTACCAAACATAATTTGACACCGAGCCACATATTAGGGCAGGTGACCAAAGGCTGGGTCAACGAGGCAGGTTTTAAGGAGCATCTTAAAGGAGAGAGAGGCGGAGAGGTTTAGAGAGGGAATTCCAGAGCTTAGGGCCCAGGCAGGTGAAGGCACGGCCACCAATGGTGGGAAATTCACAGGTTAACGTGAATGTGGTTACGGTGAATGTGATTATATGTTTAGGACTTTAATAAGGGGCCACAGGCAGGGGCGGGAAGAATGTTCCTTCTTTCTCGGAATATGGGGGTCTCTAACAAGGCCGGCATGATACCTAGTGTCAGAGGGATGGTCTACAAGGAACGAGTTGAAAATGCCTTGAGAAGAGATGTCTCAGAGAAGAGTGTATGATACTTAATGAGATTAAATAATCCTAAAACAATACTGTCAATGAGGGATTTTGATGAGTAAATAAGGAGAAACTGTTTCCAGTGGCAGGAGGGTCGGTAACCAGAGGACACAGAGTGAAGGGAATTGGCAAAAGAACCAGAGGGGAGATGAGGAGAATGTTTTTACAGCCAGTTGTTGTGATCTGGAATGCGCTGCCTGAAAGGGCGGTGGAAGCAGGTTCAATAGTAACTTTCAAAAGGGAATTGGGGAAATACTTGAAAAGGAAAAGAATTTGCAGGGCTGTGGGGAAAGAGCAGGGAGTGGGACTAATTGGAGAGCTCTTTCAAAGAGCCGGCACAGGCACGATGGGCCGAATGGCCTCCTCCTGTGCTGTTATGTTTCTAGGTACCCTAGGGCAGCAGGACCAGAGGGTACTTAGAAAACTTAGCACAAAGTATTTGTTCTTTTCTACACACAGTGGGGTCAACAGTTAGACGGGAGGTGGAGGCCAGGACTCCACTGCAAGATCGAGGGAGAAGCTGCAAAGTGGAGACGGTGGGGTTGAGATCAAATCGACTGAGGGGAACCTTCGTTATCCGAAACATTCTTGGGATCCTCCTCACGGACGTAAAAACAAAAATTACCAGGTTTCAAAAACAAAGAAGTACTAAGGAAAAAAAAAAGGAACCTTAATCCTTTGGATGCGTTCCCTCTTGGCAAAATCTTCCAACCTCTTTTTGATTTCGAGCTGGTGGTGGCGCTAGGGACAGAGAGAAGAGGAAATCGGTTAGAAGAGTTGACAGAAAGATTTATCCCTCGCTGCTTTCTCAGGCCTTAAACATCAAATATAAAACTTGCATTTCCATAGACGCCTTTCACAACCTCAGGTCCCAGAGCACTTTTCAGCCAATGAGGTACTTTTTGAAGTGTAGTCACTGCTGTAATGTGGGAAACGCGGCAGCCAATTTGCGCACAGCAAGCTCCCACAGTCAGCGATGTGACAATGACCAGATCATCTGTTTTGGTGATGTTGGTTGAGGGATAAATATTGGCCCAAATGGCCTCCTTCCGAGCTGTAACCTTTCTATGATTCTATGTTTGACTCACAGTCAAGAGTAATCCAATCGGGTAACAAAGAGCCTGTTCAATTTCCAATTGGTTGGGAAGGCAGAGCGCCTGGAGGATCGGACAATGGCGGGAGTGTTGGGAGCGGGCGGAACCAGGCGGGAGGTCATGTAGAATCATAGAATGGTTCCAGCATATCGAGCCCGTGCCGGCTCTCTACAAGAGCACTTCAGCTAGTCCCACTCCCCCGCCCTTTCCCTGGAGCTCTGCAAATTACTTTCCATCAGATACTTATCCAATTCCCCTTTGAAAGCCGTGATTGAATCTGCCTCCACCACCCTTTCAGGCAGTGCATTCCAGATCTTAACCACTCGCTGAGTAAAAAAGTTTTTTCTTACGTCGCCTTTGGTCCTTCTGCCAATCACCTTAAATCTGTGTCCTCTGGTTCTCGACCCTTCCGCCAATGGGAACAGTTTCTCTCTATCTACTCTGTCTGGACCCCTCATGATTTTGAACACCTCTATCAAATCTCCTCTCAATCTTCTCTGCTCTAAGGAGAACAACCCCAGCTTCTCCAGTCTATCAACCTTACTGAAGTCCCTCATTCCAGGAATCATTCTCATAAATCTTTTCTGCACCCTCTCTAAGGCCTTCACATCCTTCCTAAAGTGTGGTGCCCAGAATTGGACACAATACTCCAGTTGGGGCCGAACCAGTGTTTTATAAAGGTTCATCATAATTTCCACACTTTTGTTCTCTATCCCTCTATTTATGAAGCCCAGGATCCCGTAAGCCTTTTTAACTGCTTTCTCAACCTGCCCTGCCATCTTCAACACCACCCCCCCCCCCCCCCCCCCAGGTCTCTCTGTTCATGCCCCACTTTCAGGATTGGACCATTTAGTTTATATTTCCTCTCCTCATTCTTTCAACCAAAATGTATCACTTCACACTTTTCTGTGTTAAATTTCATCTGCCACGTGTCCGCCCATTCCTAGGGTACTTAAGGAAGTGGCCCTAGAAATAATAGATGCATTGCTGATCATCTTCCAACATTCGATGGAATCTGGAACAGTACCCATGGATTGGAGGGTAGCTAATGTTACCCCACTATTTAAAAAAGGTGGTAGAGAGAAAATGGGGAATTATAGACCGGTAAGCCTGACATCGGTAGTGGGGAAAATGCTAGAGTCCATTGTAAAAGATGTAATAGCAGAGCATTTGGAAAACAGTGACAGGATCTGACAAAGTCAACATGGATTTACAAAAGGTAAATCGTGCTTGACTAATCTACTGGAATTTTTTGAGGATGTAACTGGTAAAATAGATACGGGAGAACCAGTGGATGTGGTGTATTTGGACTTTCAAAAGGCTTTCGATAAGGTCCCGCATAAGAGATTAGCGTGCAAAGTTAAGGCACATGGGATTGGGGGCAAGGTATTGACTTCGATAGAGAACTGGTTGGCAGACAGAAAGCAAAGAGTTGGAATAAACGGGTCTTTTTCCGAGTGGCAGGCAGTAACTAGTGGGGTACCGCAGGGATCGGTCCTTGGACCCCAGCTATTCACAATATATATTAATGATCTAGACAAGGGAACTAGATGTAATATCTCCAAGTTTGCAGACGACACAAAGCTGGGTGGGCGTGTGTGCTGTGAGGAGGATGCAGAGAAACTCCAGGATGATTTGGACAGGTTGGGTGATTGGGCAGAAGCATGGCAGATGCAATATAACGTGGATAAATGCAAGGTTATCCACTTTGGTGGTAAAAACAGGAAGGCAGATTATCTGAATGGCAATAGATTGGGAGAAGGGGAAGTGCAACGAGACCTGGGTGTCCTTGTGCACCAGTCGCTGAAGGTAAGCATGCAGGTGCAGCAGGTGGTTAAGAAGGGAAATGGTATGTTGGCCTTCGTAGCGAGAGGATTCGAGTACAGGAACAAGGATGTCTTGCTGCAGTTGTACAGGGCCTTGGTGAGACCACACCTTGAGTATTGTGTGCAGTTTTGGTCGCCTTATCTGTGGAAAGATGTTCTTGCCATGGAGGGAGTTCAGCGAAGATTCACCAGGCTGATGCCTGGGATGGCAGGAATGATGTATGAGGAGAGATTGGGTCGATTGGGCTTATACTTGCTGGAGTCTAGAAGAATGAGAGGGGATCTCATTGAAACTTATAAAATTCTGACAGGACTGGACAAACTAGATGCAGGAAGGATGTTCCCGATGGTCAGGGAGTCCAGAACCAGGGGTCACAGCCTAAGGATAAGGGGTAAGCCATTTAGGAGAGAGATGAGGAGGAATTTCTTCACCCAGAGAGTGGTGAACCTGTGGAATTCTCTACCACAGAAGGCAGTAGAGGCCAATTCATTAAATATATTCAAGAAGGAGTTAGATATATTTCTTAAGGCTAAAGGGATCAAGGGATATGGGGAGAAGGCAGGGACAGGGTACTGAATTTGGATGATCAGCCATGATCTCATTGAATGGCGGAGCAGGCTCGAGGGGCCGAATGGCCGACTCCTGCTCCTATCTTCTATGTTTCTATGTTTCACCAGCCTGTCTATGTCTTCCTGAAGTCTATCACTCTCCTCCTCACTGTTCACTATACTTCCAAGTTATGTGTCATCTGCAAATTTTGAAAATGTGCCATTAAAATTAATACGTCATTAATATATATCAAGAAAAGCAGTGGTCCTAGAACCGACCCCTGGGGAACACCACTGTAAACCTTCCTCCAGTCCAATAAACAACCGTTCACCACTGCTCTCTGTTTCCTGTCACTGAGCCAAGTCCGTATCCATGGGCTTCAACTTTGCTGGAAGCCTATTACGTGGCACTTTGTCAAACGCCTTCTGGAAATCCATGTACACCACGTCAACCGCATTGCCCTCATCAACCCTCTCTGTTACCTCATCAAAAAACTCGATCAAGTTAGTTAAACACAATTTGCCTTTAGCAAATCCGTGCTGGCTTCCCTTAATTAATCCACACTTGTCCAAGTGACTGTTAATTTTGTCCCTGATTACTGTTTCTAAAAGCTTCCCCACTACCGAAGTTAAACTGACTGGCCTGTAGTTGCTGGGTTTATCTTTACACCCTTTTTTGAACAAGGGTGTAACATTTGCAATTCTCCAGTCCTCTGGCACCACCCCGTATCTAAGGAGGATTGGAATATTATGGCCAGTACCTCCGCGATTTCCTCCTTCAATTCCCTCAGCATCCTAGGATGCATCCCATTCGCTCCTGGTGACTTATCTACTTAAAAGTACAGTCAGCCTTTCTAATACCTCCTCTTTATCAATTCTTATCCCATCCAATATCTCCTCTAACTCCTCCTTCACTATGTCAATGGCAGCATCCTCTTCCTTGGTGAAGACTGATGCAAACTATTCGTTTAGTACCTCAGCCATGCCTTCTGCCTCCATGTGTAGGTCTCCTAGTTGGTCCATAATCGGCCCCTTCCCTCCTCTTACTACCCGTTTATTATTTATATGCCATTAGAAGACTTTTGGATTACCTTTTATGTTGGCAACCATTCTATTCTCATACCCTCTCTTTGCCCCTCTTATTTTCTTTTTTCACCTCCTCTGACCTTTCTGTATATAGCCTGATTCTCAGATGTATTTGCAACCTGACATGTCACACGCTCTTTTTCTGCTTCATCTTCCTCTCTATCTCTTTCACCATCCAGGGAGCTCTGACTATAGTTGCCCTGCCTTTCCCCCGAGTGGGAATGTATCTGAACTGAACCTCAACTATCTCCTCGTTAAAGGCAGCCCATTGTTCCATTCCAGTTTTGCCGGCCAATCTTTGATTCCAGTTTACCCGGGCCAGATCCATTCTCATCCCACTGAAATTGGCCTTCCCCCAGTGAAACATTTTTACTCTAGATCGCTCCCTGTCCTTTTCCATAGCTAATCTAAACCTTATGATACTATGATCACTGTTCTGTAAATGTTCACCTACTGACACTTGCTCCACTTGATCTACCTCATTCCCCAGAACCAGATCAAGCAATGCCTCCTTCCTCGTTGGGCCAGTAGCAGGAGTGATGGGTGAGGGGAGTGTATACTGAACACAGGAGTGATGGGCGAGGGGACAGTATACTGAACACAGGAGTGATGGGTGAGGGGAGTGTATACTGAACACTGGAGTGATGGGCGAGGGGAGTGTATACTGAACACAGGAGTGATGGGTGAGGGGAGTGTATACTGAACACGGGAGTGACGGGCGACGGGAGTGTATACTGAACACTGGAGTGATGGGTGAGGGGAGTGTATACTGAACACAGGAGTGAGGGGAGTGTATACTGAACACAGGAGTGATGGGTGAGGGGGACAGTGTATACTGAACACAGGAGTGAGGGGTGAGGGGAGTGTATACTGAACACAGGAGTGATGCGTGAGGGGAGTGTATACTGAACACAGGAGTGAGGGGTGAGGGGAGTGTATACTGAACACAGGAGTGATGGGCGAGGGGAGTGTATACTGAACACAGGAGTGATGGGTGAGAGGAGTGTATACTGAACACAGGAGTGATGGGCGAGGGGAGTGTATACTGAACACAGGAGTGATGGGCGGGGGGAGTGTATACTGAACACAGGAGTGATGCGTGAGGGGAGTGTATACTGAACACAGGAGTGATGGGTGAGAGGAGTGTATACTGAACACAGGAGTGATGGGCGAGGGGAGTGTATACTGAACACTGGAGTGATGGGTGAGGGGAGTGTACACTGAACACTGGAGTGATGGGCGAGGGGAGTGTATACTGAACACTGGAGTGATGGGTGAGGGGAGTGTATACTGAACACGAGTGATGGGCGAGGGGAGTGTATACTGAACACAGGAGTGAGGGGTGAGGGGAGTGTATACTGAACACTGGAGTGATGGGCGAGGGGAGTGTATACTGAACACGGGAGTGATGGGCGAGGGGAGTGTATACTGAACACAGGAGTGAGGGGTGAGGGGAGTGTATACTGAACACTGGAGTGATGGGCGGGGGGAGTGTATACTGAACACTGGAGTGATGGGTGAGGGGAGTGTATGCTGAACACTGGAGTGATGGGCGAGGTGAGTGTATACTGAACACAGGAGTGAGGGGTGAGGGGAGTGTATACTGAACACAGGAGTGAGGGGTGAGGGGACAGTATACTGAACACAGGAATGATGGGTGAGGGGAGTGTATACTGAACACTGGAGTGATGGGCGAGGGGAGTGTATACTGAACACAGGAGTGAGGGGTGAGGGGAGTGTATACTGAACACAGGAGTGATGGGTGAGGGGAGTGTATACTGAACACAGGAGTGATGGGTGAGGGGAGTGTATACTGAACACAGGGGTGAGGGGAGTGTATACTGAACACTGGAGCGATGGGTGAGGGGAGTGTATACTGAACACAGGAGTGATGGGTGAGGGGAGTGTATACTGAACACTGGAGTGATGGGTGAGGGGAGTGTATACTGAACACAGGAGTGATGGGTGAGGGGAGTGTATACTGAACACAGGAGTGAGGGGAGTGTATACTGAACACTGGAGTGATGGGCGAGGGGAGTGTATACTGAACACGGGAGTGATGGGTGAGGGGAGTGTATACTGAACACAGGAGTGATGGGTGAGGGGAGTGTATACTGAACACAGGGGTGAGGGGAGTGTATACTGAACACTGGAGTGATGGGCGAGGGGAGTGTATACTGAACACGGGAGTGATGGGTGAGGGGAGTGTATACTGAACACAGGAGTGAGGGGAGTGTATACTGAACACTGGAGTGATGGGTGAGGGGAGTGTATACTGAACACTGGAGTGATGGGCGAGGGGAGTGCATACTGAACACAGGAGTGATGGGTGAGGGGAGTGTATACTAAACACAGGAGTGATGGGTGAGGGGGACAGTGTATACTGAACACAGGAGTGATGGGCGAGGGGAGTGTATACTGAACACAGGAGTGATGGGCGAGGGGAGTGTATACTGAACACGGGAGTGATGGGTGAGGGGAGTGTATACTGAACACTGGAGTGATGGGCGAGGGGAGTGTATACTGAACACAGGAGTGATGGGCAAGGGGGGAGTGTATACTGAACACAGGAGTGATGGGCAAGGGGGGAGTGTATACTGAACACAGGAGTGATGGGCGAGGGGAGTGTATACTGAACACAGGAGTGATGGGCAAGGGGGGAGTGTATACTGAACACAGGAGTGATGGGCAAGGGGGGAGTGTATACTGAACATAGGAGTGATGGGCAAGGGGGGAGTGTATACTGAACACAGGAGTGATGGGTGAGGGGAGTGTATACTGAACACTGGAGTGATGGGCGGGGGGAGTGTATACTGAACACTGGAGTGATGGGTGAGGGGAGTGTATACAGAACACAGGAGTGATGGGTGAGGGGAGTGTATACTGAACACAGGAGTGATGGGTGAGGGGAGTGTATACTGAACACAGGAGTGATGGGTGAGGGGAGTGTACACTGAACACAGGAGTGATGGGCGAGGGGAGTGTATACTGAACACAGGAGTGATGGGTGAGGGGAGTGTATACTGAACACAGGAGTGAGGGGTGAGGGGAGTGTATACTGAACACAGGAGTGATGGGCGAGGGGAGTGTATACTGAACACAGGAGTGATGGGTGAGGGGACAGTGTATACTGAACACGGGAGTGATGGGCGAGGGGAGTGTATACTGAACACAGGAGTGATGGGCGAGGGGAGTGTATACTGAACACAGGAGTGATGGGTGAGGGGAGTGTATACTGAACACAGGAGTGAGGGGTGAGGGGAGTGTATACTGAACACAGGAGTGATGGGTGAGGGGAGTGTATACTGAACACAGGAATGATGGATGAGGGGGACAGTGTATACTGAACACAGGAGTGAGGGGTGAGGGGAGTGCATACTGAACACTGGAGTGATGGGTGAAGGGAGTGTATACTGAACACAGGAGTGAGGGGTGAGGGGACAGTATACTGAACACTGGAGTGATGGGTGAGGGGAGTGTATACTGAACACTGGAGTGATGGGTGAGGGGAGTGTATACTGAACACTGGAGTGACGGGTGAGGGGAGTGTGTACTGAACACAGGAGTGATGGGTGAGGGGAGTGTATACTGAACACAGGAGTGATGGGCGAGGGGAGTGTATACTGAACACGAGTGATGGGCAAGGGGGGAGTGGAAACTGAACACAGGAGTGATGGGTGAGGGGAGTGTATACTGAACACAGGAGTGATGGGCGAGGGGAGTGTATACTGAACACAGGAGTGATGGGCGAGGGGAGTGTATACTGAACACAGGAGTGATGGGCGAGGGGAGTGTATACTGAACACAGGAGTGATGCGTGAGGGGAGTGTATACTGAACACAGGAGTGAGGGGTGAGGGGAGTGTATACTGAACACAGGAGTGATGGGCGAGGGGAGTGTATACTGAACACAGGAGTGATGCGTGAGGGGAGTGTATACTGAACACAGGAGTGAGGGGTGAGGGGAGTGTATACTGAACACTGGAGTGATGGGCGGGGGGAGTGTATACTGAACACTGGAGTGATGGGTGAGGGGAGTGTATACTGAACACTGGAGTGATGGGCGAGGGGAGTGTATACTGAACACAGGAGGGGTGGGGGGAGTGTATACTGAACACAGGAGTGATGGGCGAGGGGAGTGTATACTGAACACAGGAGTGAGGGGTGAGGGGACAGTATACTGAACACAGGAATGATGGGTGAGGGGAGTGTATACTGAACACTGGAGTGATGGGCGAGGGGAGTGTATACTGAACACAGGAGTGAGTGGTGAGGGGAGTGTATACTGAACACAGGAGTGAGGGGTGAGGGGAGTGTATACTGAACACAGGAGTGATGGGTGAGGGGAGTGTATACTGAACACAGGAGTGATGGGTGAGGGGAGTGTATACTGAACACTGGAGCGATGGGTGAGGGGAGTGTATACTGAACACAGGAGTGATGGGTGAGGGGAGTGTATACTGAACACAGGAGTGAGGGGTGAGGGGAGTGTATACTGAACACTGGAGTGAGGGGTGAGGGGAGTGTATACTGAACACTGGAGTGAGTGGTGAGGGGAGTGTATACTGAACACAGGGGTGAGGGGAGTGTATACTGAACACTGGAGCGATGGGTGAGGGGAGTGTATACTGAACACAGGAGTGATGGGTGAGGGGAGTGTATACTGAACACAGGAGTGAGGGGTGAGGGGAGTGTATACTGAACACTGGAGTGATGGGTGAGGGGAGTGTATGCTGAACACGGGAGTGATGGGCGAGGGGAGTGTATACTGAACACAGGAGTGAGGGGTGAGGGGAGTGTATACTGAACACTGGAGTGAGGGGTGAGGGGAGTGTATACTGAACACTGGAGTGATGGGTGAGGGGAGTGTATACTGAACACAGGAGTGATGGGTGAGGGGAGTGTATACTGAACACAGGAGTGAGGGGTGAGGGGAGTGTATACTGAACACTGGAGTGATGGGCGAGGGGAGTGTATACTGAACACGGGAGTGATGGGTGAGGGGAGTGTATACTGAACACAGGAGTGAGGGGTGAGGGGAGTGTATACTGAACACTGGAGTGATGGGTGAGGGGAGTGTATACTGAACACGAGTGATGGGCGAGGGGAGTGTATACTGAACACAGGAGTGATGGGTGAGGGGAGTGTATACTAAACACAGGAGTGATGGGTGAGGGGGACAGTGTATACTGAACACAGGAGTGATGGGCGAGGGGAGTGTACACTGAACACTGGAGTGATGGGTGAGGGGAGTGTATACTGAACACAGGAGTGATGGGTGAGGGGAGTGTATACTGAACACAGGAGTGAGGGGAGTGTATACTGAACACTGGAGTGATGGGTGAGGGGAGTGTATACTGAACACTGGAGTGATGGGCGAGGGGAGTGTATACTGAACACAGGAGTGATGGGTGAGGGGAGTGTATACTAAACACAGGAGTGATGGATGAGGGAGACAGTGTATACTGAACACAGGAGTGATGGGCGAGGGGAGTGTATACTGAACACTGGAGTGATGGGTGAGGGGAGTGTATACTGAACACAGGAGTGATGGGCGAGGGGAGTGTATACTGAACACAGGAGTGATGGGCGAGGGGAGTGTATACTGAACACGGGAGTGATGGGTGAGGGGAGTGCATACTGAACACTGGAGTGATGGGCAGGGGGGGAGTGTATACTGAACACAGGAGTGATGGGCGAGGGGAGTGTATACTGAACACAGGAGTGATGGGCAAGGGGGGAGTGTATACTGAACACAGGAGTGATGGGCAAGGGGGGAGTGTATACTGAACATAGGAGTGATGGGCAAGGGGGGAGTGTATACTGAACACAGGAGTGATGGGTGAGGGGAGTGTATACTGAACACTGGAGTGATGGGCAGGGGGAGTGTATACTGAACACTGGAGTGATGGGTGAGGGGAGTGTATACAGAACACAGGAGTGATGGGTGAGGGGAGTGTATACTGAACACAGGAGTGATGGGTGAGGGGAGTGTATACTGAACACAGGAGTGATGGGTGAGGGGAGTGTATACTGAACACAGGAGTGATGGGCGAGGGGAGTGTATACTGAACACAGGAGTGATGGGTGAGGGGAGTGTATACTGAACACAGGAGTGAGGGGTGAGGGGAGTGTATACTGAACACAGGAGTGATGGGCGAGGGGAGTGTATACTGAACACAGGAGTGATGGGTGAGGGGACAGTGTATACTGAACACGGGAGTGATGGGCGAGGGGAGTGTACACTGAACACAGGAATGATGGATGAGGGGGACAGTGTATACTGAACACAGGAGTGAGGGGTGAGGGGAGTGCATACTGAACACTGGAGTGATGGGTGAAGGGAGTGTATACTGAACACAGGAGTGAGGGGTGAGGGGACAGTATACTGAACACTGGAGTGATGGGTGAGGGGAGTGTATACTGAACACTGGAGTGATGGGCAAGGGGGGAGTGGAAACTGAACACAGGAGTGAGGGGTGAGGGGAGTGTATACTGAACACTGGAGTGATGGGCGGGGGGAGTGTATACTGAACACTGGAGTGATGGGTGAGGGGAGTGTATACTGAACACTGGAGTGATGGGCGAGGGGAGTGTATACTGAACACAGGAGGGGTGGGGGGAGTGTATAATGAACACAGGAGTGATGGGCGAGGGAAGTGTATACTGAACACAGGAGTGAGGGGTGAGGGGACAGTATACTGAACACAGGAATGATGGGTGAGGGGAGTGTATACTGAACACTGGAGTGATGGGCGAGGGGAGTGTATACTGAACACAGGAGTGAGTGGTGAGGGGAGTGTATACTGAACACAGGAGTGAGGGGTGAGGGGAGTGTATACTGAACACAGGAGTGATGGGTGAGGGGAGTGTATACTGAACACAGGAGTGATGGGTGAGGGGAGTGTATACTGAACACAGGGGTGAGGGGAGTGTATACTGAACACTGGAGCGATGGGTGAGGGGAGTGTATACTGAACACAGGAGTGATGGGTGAGGGGAGTGTATACTGAACACAGGAGTGACGGGTGAGGGGAGTGTATACTGAACACTGGAGTGAGGGGTGAGGGGAGTGTATACTGAACACTGGAGTGAGTGGTGAGGGGAGTGTATACTGAACACAGGAGTGAGGGGAGTGTATACTGAACACAGGAGTGATGGGTGAGGGGAGTGTATACTGAACACAGGAGTGATGGGTGAGGGGAGTGTATACTGAACACAGGGGTGAGGGGAGTGTATACTGAACACTGGAGTGATGGGCGAGGGGAGTGTATACTGAACACAGGAGTGATGGGCGAGGGGAGTGTATACTGAACACGGGAGTGATGGGTGAGGGGAGTGCATACTGAACACTGGAGTGATGGGCAGGGGGGGAGTGTATACTGAACACAGGAGTGATGGGCGAGGGGAGTGTATACTGAACACAGGAGTGATGGGCAAGGGGGGAGTGTATACTGAACACAGGAGTGATGGGCAAGGGGGGAGTGTATACTGAACATAGGAGTGATGGGCAAGGGGGGAGTGTATACTGAACACAGGAGTGATGGGTGAGGGGAGTGTATACTGAACACTGGAGTGATGGGCAGGGGGAGTGTATACTGAACACTGGAGTGATGGGTGAGGGGAGTGTATACAGAACACAGGAGTGATGGGTGAGGGGAGTGTATACTGAACACAGGAGTGATGGGTGAGGGGAGTGTATACTGAACACAGGAGTGATGGGTGAGGGGAGTGTATACTGAACACAGGAGTGATGGGCGAGGGGAGTGTATACTGAACACAGGAGTGA
Source organism: Somniosus microcephalus (assembly GCF_052327205.1). Lineage (NCBI taxonomy): Eukaryota > Metazoa > Chordata > Chondrichthyes > Squaliformes > Somniosidae > Somniosus > Somniosus microcephalus. Next base: position 369,069,105 of record NC_140989.1, on the reverse strand, counting down.
TGGGTGAGGGGAGTGTATACTGAACACAGGAGTGAGGGGTGAGGGGAGTGTATACTGAACACAGGAGTGATGGGCGAGGGGAGTGTATACTGAACACAGGAGTGATGGGTGAGGGGACAGTGTATACTGAACACGGGAGTGATGGGCGAGGGGAGTGTACACTGAACACAGGAATGATGGATGAGGGGGACAGTGTATACTGAACACAGGAGTGAGGGGTGAGGGGAGTGCATACTGAACACTGGAGTGATGGGTGAAGGGAGTGTATACTGAACACAGGAGTGAGGGGTGAGGGGACAGTATACTGAACACTGGAGTGATGGGTGAGGGGAGTGTATACTGAACACTGGAGTGATGGGCAAGGGGGGAGTGGAAACTGAACACAGGAGTGAGGGGTGAGGGGAGTGTATACTGAACACTGGAGTGATGGGCGGGGGGAGTGTATACTGAACACTGGAGTGATGGGTGAGGGGAGTGTATACTGAACACTGGAGTGATGGGCGAGGGGAGTGTATACTGAACACAGGAGGGGTGGGGGGAGTGTATAATGAACACAGGAGTGATGGGCGAGGGAAGTGTATACTGAACACAGGAGTGAGGGGTGAGGGGACAGTATACTGAACACAGGAATGATGGGTGAGGGGAGTGTATACTGAACACTGGAGTGATGGGCGAGGGGAGTGTATACTGAACACAGGAGTGAGTGGTGAGGGGAGTGTATACTGAACACAGGAGTGAGGGGTGAGGGGAGTGTATACTGAACACAGGAGTGATGGGTGAGGGGAGTGTATACTGAACACAGGAGTGATGGGTGAGGGGAGTGTATACTGAACACAGGAATGATGGATGAGGGGGACAGTGTATACTGAACACAGGAGTGAGGGGTGAGGGGAGTGCATACTGAACACTGGAGTGATGGGTGAAGGGAGTGTATACTGAACACAGGAGTGAGGGGTGAGGGGACAGTATACTGAACACTGGAGTGATGGGTGAGGGGAGTGTATACTGAACACTGGAGTGATGGGTGAGGGGAGTGTATACTGAACACTGGAGTGACGGGTGAGGGGAGTGTGTACTGAACACAGGAGTGATGGGTGAGGGGAGTGTATACTGAACACAGGAGTGATGGGCGAGGGGAGTGTATACTGAACACGAGTGATGGGCAAGGGGGGAGTGGAAACTGAACACAGGAGTGATGGGTGAGGGGAGTGTATACTGAACACAGGAGTGATGGGCGAGGGGAGTGTATACTGAACACAGGAGTGATGGGCGAGGGGAGTGTATACTGAACACAGGAGTGATGGGCGAGGGGAGTGTATACTGAACACAGGAGTGATGCGTGAGGGGAGTGTATACTGAACACAGGAGTGAGGGGTGAGGGGAGTGTATACTGAACACAGGAGTGATGGGCGAGGGGAGTGTATACTGAACACAGGAGTGATGCGTGAGGGGAGTGTATACTGAACACAGGAGTGAGGGGTGAGGGGAGTGTATACTGAACACTGGAGTGATGGGCGGGGGGAGTGTATACTGAACACTGGAGTGATGGGTGAGGGGAGTGTATACTGAACACTGGAGTGATGGGCGAGGGGAGAGTATACTGAACACAGGAGGGGTGGGGGGAGTGTATACTGAACACAGGAGTGATGGGCGAGGGGAGTGTATACTGAACACAGGAGTGAGGGGTGAGGGGACAGTATACTGAACACAGGAATGATGGGTGAGGGGAGTGTATACTGAACACTGGAGTGATGGGCGAGGGGAGTGTATACTGAACACAGGAGTGAGTGGTGAGGGGAGTGTATACTGAACACAGGAGTGAGGGGTGAGGGGAGTGTATACTGAACACAGGAGTGATGGGTGAGGGGAGTGTATACTGAACACAGGAGTGATGGGTGAGGGGAGTGTATACTGAACACTGGAGCGATGGGTGAGGGGAGTGTATACTGAACACAGGAGTGATGGGTGAGGGGAGTGTATACTGAACACAGGAGTGAGGGGTGAGGGGAGTGTATACTGAACACTGGAGTGAGGGGTGAGGGGAGTGTATACTGAACACTGGAGTGAGTGGTGAGGGGAGTGTATACTGAACACAGGGGTGAGGGGAGTGTATACTGAACACTGGAGCGATGGGTGAGGGGAGTGTATACTGAACACAGGAGTGATGGGTGAGGGGAGTGTATACTGAACACAGGAGTGATGGGCGGGGGGAGTGTATACTGAACACTGGAGTGATGGGCGAGGGGAGTGTATACTGAACACAGGAGTGATGGGTGAGGGGAGTGTATACTGAACACAGGAGTGAGGGGTGAGGGGAGTGTATACTGAACACTGGAGTGATGGGTGAGGGGAGTGTATGCTGAACACGGGAGTGATGGGCGAGGGGAGTGTATACTGAACACAGGAGTGAGGGGTGAGGGGAGTGTATACTGAACACTGGAGTGAGGGGTGAGGGGAGTGTATACTGAACACTGGAGTGATGGGTGAGGGGAGTGTATACTGAACACAGGAGTGATGGGTGAGGGGAGTGTATACTGAACACAGGAGTGAGGGGTGAGGGGAGTGTATACTGAACACTGGAGTGATGGGCGAGGGGAGTGTATACTGAACACGGGAGTGATGGGTGAGGGGAGTGTATACTGAACACAGGAGTGAGGGGTGAGGGGAGTGTATACTGAACACTGGAGTGATGGGTGAGGGGAGTGTATACTGAACACGAGTGATGGGCGAGGGGAGTGTATACTGAACACAGGAGTGAGTGGTGAGGGGAGTGTATACTGAACACAGGAGTGAGGGGTGAGGGGAGTGTATACTGAACACAGGAGTGATGGGTGAGGGGAGTGTATACTGAACACAGGAGTGATGGGTGAGGGGACAGTATACTGAACACAGGAATGATGGGTGAGGGGAGTGTATACTGAACACTGGAGTGATGGGCGAGGGGAGTGTATACTGAACACAGGAGTGAGTGGTGAGGGGAGTGTATACTGAACACAGGAGTGAGGGGTGAGGGGAGTGTATACTGAACACAGGAGTGATGGGTGAGGGGAGTGTATACTGAACACAGGAGTGATGGGTGAGGGGAGTGTATACTGAACACTGGAGCGATGGGTGAGGGGAGTGTATACTGAACACAGGAGTGATGGGTGAGGGGAGTGTATACTGAACACAGGAGTGAGGGGTGAGGGGAGTGTATACTGAACACTGGAGTGAGGGGTGAGGGGAGTGTATACTGAACACTGGAGTGAGTGGTGAGGGGAGTGTATACTGAACACAGGGGTGAGGGGAGTGTATACTGAACACTGGAGCGATGGGTGAGGGGAGTGTATACTGAACACAGGAGTGATGGGTGAGGGGAGTGTATACTGAACACAGGAGTGATGGGCGGGGGGAGTGTATACTGAACACTGGAGTGATGGGCGAGGGGAGTGTATACTGAACACAGGAGTGATGGGTGAGGGGAGTGTATACTGAACACAGGAGTGAGGGGTGAGGGGAGTGTATACTGAACACTGGAGTGATGGGTGAGGGGAGTGTATGCTGAACACGGGAGTGATGGGCGAGGGGAGTGTATACTGAACACAGGAGTGAGGGGTGAGGGGAGTGTATACTGAACACTGGAGTGAGGGGTGAGGGGAGTGTATACTGAACACTGGAGTGATGGGTGAGGGGAGTGTATACTGAACACAGGAGTGATGGGTGAGGGGAGTGTATACTGAACACAGGAGTGAGGGGTGAGGGGAGTGTATACTGAACACTGGAGTGATGGGCGAGGGGAGTGTATACTGAACACGGGAGTGATGGGTGAGGGGAGTGTATACTGAACACAGGAGTGAGGGGTGAGGGGAGTGTATACTGAACACTGGAGTGATGGGTGAGGGGAGTGTATACTGAACACGAGTGATGGGCGAGGGGAGTGTATACTGAACACAGGAGTGATGGGTGAGGGGAGTGTATACTAAACACAGGAGTGATGGGTGAGGGGGACAGTGTATACTGAACACAGGAGTGATGGGCGAGGGGAGTGTACACTGAACACTGGAGTGATGGGTGAGGGGAGTGTATACTGAACACAGGAGTGATGGGTGAGGGGAGTGTATACTGAACACAGGAGTGAGGGGAGTGTATACTGAACACTGGAGTGATGGGTGAGGGGAGTGTATACTGAACACTGGAGTGATGGGCGAGGGGAGTGTATACTGAACACAGGAGTGATGGGTGAGGGGAGTGTATACTAAACACAGGAGTGATGGGTGAGGGAGACAGTGTATACTGAACACAGGAGTGATGGGCGAGGGGAGTGTATACTGAACACTGGAGTGATGGGTGAGGGGAGTGTATACTGAACACAGGAGTGATGGGCGAGGGGAGTGTATACTGAACACAGGAGTGATGGGCGAGGGGAGTGTATACTGAACACGGGAGTGATGGGTGAGGGGAGTGCATACTGAACACTGGAGTGATGGGCAGGGGGGGAGTGTATACTGAACACAGGAGTGATGGGCGAGGGGAGTGTATACTGAACACAGGAGTGATGGGCAAGGGGGGAGTGTATACTGAACACAGGAGTGATGGGCAAGGGGGGAGTGTATACTGAACATAGGAGTGATGGGCAAGGGGGGAGTGTATACTGAACACAGGAGTGATGGGTGAGGGGAGTGTATACTGAACACTGGAGTGATGGGCAGGGGGAGTGTATACTGAACACTGGAGTGATGGGTGAGGGGAGTGTATACAGAACACAGGAGTGATGGGTGAGGGGAGTGTATACTGAACACAGGAGTGATGGGTGAGGGGAGTGTATACTGAACACAGGAGTGATGGGTGAGGGGAGTGTATACTGAACACAGGAGTGATGGGCGAGGGGAGTGTATACTGAACACAGGAGTGATGGGTGAGGGGAGTGTATACTGAACACAGGAGTGAGGGGTGAGGGGAGTGTATACTGAACACAGGAGTGATGGGCGAGGGGAGTGTATACTGAACACAGGAGTGATGGGTGAGGGGACAGTGTATACTGAACACGGGAGTGATGGGCGAGGGGAGTGTACACTGAACACAGGAATGATGGATGAGGGGGACAGTGTATACTGAACACAGGAGTGAGGGGTGAGGGGAGTGCATACTGAACACTGGAGTGATGGGTGAAGGGAGTGTATACTGAACACAGGAGTGAGGGGTGAGGGGACAGTATACTGAACACTGGAGTGATGGGTGAGGGGAGTGTATACTGAACACTGGAGTGATGGGCAAGGGGGGAGTGGAAACTGAACACAGGAGTGAGGGGTGAGGGGAGTGTATACTGAACACTGGAGTGATGGGCGGGGGGAGTGTATACTGAACACTGGAGTGATGGGTGAGGGGAGTGTATACTGAACACTGGAGTGATGGGCGAGGGGAGTGTATACTGAACACAGGAGGGGTGGGGGGAGTGTATAATGAACACAGGAGTGATGGGCGAGGGAAGTGTATACTGAACACAGGAGTGAGGGGTGAGGGGACAGTATACTGAACACAGGAATGATGGGTGAGGGGAGTGTATACTGAACACTGGAGTGATGGGCGAGGGGAGTGTATACTGAACACAGGAGTGAGTGGTGAGGGGAGTGTATACTGAACACAGGAGTGATGGGTGAGGGGAGTGTATACTGAACACAGGGGTGAGGGGAGTGTATACTGAACACTGGAGCGATGGGTGAGGGGGAGTGTATACTGAACACAGGAGTGATGGGTGAGGGGAGTGTATACTGAACACAGGAGTGACGGGTGAGGGAGTGTATACTGAACACTGGAGTGAGGGGTGAGGGGAGTGTATACTGAACACTGGAGTGAGTGGTGAGGGGAGTGTATACTGAACACAGGAGTGAGGGGAGTGTATACTGAACACAGGAGTGATGGGTGAGGGGAGTGTATACTGAACACAGGAGTGATGGGTGAGGGGAGTGTATACTGAACACAGGGGTGAGGGGAGTGTATACTGAACACTGGAGCGATGGGTGAGGGGAGTGTATACTGAACACAGGAGTGATGGGTGAGGGGAGTGTATACTGAACACAGGAGTGAGGGGTGAGGGGAGTGTATACTGAACACTGGAGTGATGGGTGAGGGGAGTGTATACTGAACACGGGAGTGATGGGCGAGGGGAGTGTATACTGAACACAGGAGTGAGGGGTGAGGGGAGTGTATACTGAACACTGGAGTGAAGGGGTGAGGGGAGTGTATACTGAACACTGGAGTGATGGGTGAGGGGAGTGTATACTGAACACAGGAGTGAGGGGTGAGGGGAGTGTATACTGAACACTGGAGTGATGGGCGAGGGGAGTGTATACTGAACACGGGAGTGATGGGTGAGGGGAGTGTATACTGAACACAGGAGTGAGGGGTGAGGGGGAGTGTATACTGAACACTGGAGTGATGGGTGAGGGGGAGTGTATACTGAACACTGGAGTGATGGGCGAGGGGAGTGTATACTGAACACATGAGTGATGGGTGAGGGAGTGTATACTAAACACAGGAGTGATGGGTGAGGGGGACAGTGTATACTGAACACAGGAGTGATGGGCGAGGGGAGTGTACACTGAACACTGGAGTGATGGGTGAGGGGAGTGTATACTGAACACAGGAGTGATGGGTGAGAGGAGTGTATACTGAACACAGGAGTGATGGGCGAGGGGGAGTGTATACTGAACACAGGAGTGATGGGCGAGGGAGTGTATGCTGAACACTGGAGTGATGAGCAAGGGGGGGAGTGTACACTGAACACAGGAGTGATGGGCGAGGGGAGTGTATACTGAACACAGGAGTGATGGGCAAGGGGGGAGTGTATACTGAACACAGGAGTGATGGGCGAGGGGGAGTGTATACTGAACACAGGAGTGATGCGTGAGGGGAGTGTATACTGAACACAGGAGTGAGGGGTGAGGGGAGTGTATACTGAACACAGGAGTGATGGGCGAGGGGAGTGTATACTGAACACAGGAGTGATGGGTGAGGGGGAGTGTACACTGAACACTGGAGTGATGGGCGAGGGGAGTGTATACTGAACACTGGAGTGATGGGTGAGGGGAGTGTATACTGAACACTGGAGTGATGGGCGAGGGGAGTGTATACTGAACACGGAAGTGAGGGGTGAGGGGAGTGTATACTGAACACTGGAGTGATGGGCGAGGGGAGTGTATACTGAACACGGGAGTGATGGGCGAGGGGAGTGTATACTGAACACGGGAGTGAGGGGTGAGGGGAGTGTATACTGAACACTGGACTGATGGGCGGGGGGAGTGTATACTGAACACTGGAGTGATGGGTGAGGGGAGTGTATACTGAACACTGGAGTGATGGGCGAGGGGAGTGTATACTGAACACTGGAGTGATGGGCGAGGGGGAGTGTATACTGAACACAGGAGTGAGGGTGAGGGGTGGGGGGAGTGTATACTGAACACAGGAGTGACGGGTGAGGGGAGTGTATACTGAACACTGGAGTGAGGGGTGAGGGGAGTGTATACTGAACACTGGAGTGAGTGGTGAGGGAGTGTATACTGAACACAGGAGTGAGGGGAGTGTATACTGAACACAGGAGTGATGGGTGAGGGGAGTGTATACTGAACACAGGAGTGATGGTGAGGGGAGTGTATACTGAACACAGGGGTGAGGGAGTGTATACTGAACACTGGAGTGATGGGCGAGGGGAGTGTATACTGAACACAGGAGTGATGGGCGAGGGGAGTGTATACTGAACACGGGAGTGATGGGTGAGGGGAGTGCATACTGAACACTGAGTGATGGGCGGGGGGAGTGTATACTGAACACAGGAGTGATGGGCGAGGGGAGTGTATACTGAACACAGGAGTGATGGGCAAGGGGGGAGTGTATACTGAACACAGGAGTGATGGGCAAGGGGGGAGTGTATACTGAACATAGGAGTGATGGGCAAGGGGGGAGTGTATACTGAACACAGGAGTGATGGGTGAGGGGAGTGTATACTGAACACTGGAGTGATGGGCAGGGGGAGTGTATACTGAACACTGGAGTGATGGGTGAGGGGAGTGTATACAGAACACAGGAGTGATGGGTGAGGGGAGTGTATACTGAACACAGGAGTGATGGGTGAGGGGAGTGTATACTGAACACAGGAGTGATGGGTGAGGGGAGTGTATACTGAACACAGGAGTGATGGGCGAGGGGAGTGTATACTGAACACAGGAGTGATGGGTGAGGGGAGTGTATACTGAACACAGGAGTGAGGGGTGAGGGGAGTGTATACTGAACACAGGAGTGATGGGCGAGGGGAGTGTATGCTGAACACAGGAGTGATGGGTGAGGGGACAGTGTATACTGAACACGGGAGTGATGGGCGAGGGGAGTGTACACTGAACACAGGAATGATGGATGAGGGGGACAGTGTATACTGAACACAGGAGTGATGGGTGAGGGGAGTGTATACTGAACACTGGAGTGATGGGCAAGGGGGGAGTGGAAACTGAACACAGGAGTGAGGGGTGAGGGGACAGTATACTGAACACTGGAGTGATGGGCGGGGGGAGTGTATACTGAACACTGGAGTGATGGGTGAGGGGAGTGTATACTGAACACTGGAGTGATGGGCGAGGGGAGTGTATACTGAACACAGGAGGGGTGGGGGGAGTGTATAATGAACACAGGAGTGATGGGCGAGGGAAGTGTATACTGAACACAGGAGTGAGGGGTGAGGGGACAGTATACTGAACACAGGAATGATGGGTGAGGGGAGTGTATACTGAACACTGGAGTGATGGGCGAGGGGAGTGTATACTGAACACAGGAGTGAGTGGTGAGGGGAGTGTATACTGAACACAGGAGTGAGGGGTGAGGGGAGTGTATACTGAACACAGGAGTGATGGGTGAGGGGAGTGTATACTGAACACAGGAGTGATGGGTGAGGGGAGTGTATACTGAACACTGGAGTGATGGGTGAGGGGGACAGTGTATACTGAACACAGGAGTGATGGGTGAGGGGAGTGTATACTGAACACAGGAGTGATGGGTGAGGGGAGTGTATACTGAACACAGGGGTGAGGGGAGTGTATACTGAACACTGGAGCGATGGGTGAGGGGAGTGTATACTGAACACAGGAGTGATGGGTGAGGGGAGTGTATACTGAACACAGGAGTGACGGGTGAGGGGAGTGTATACTGAACACTGGAGTGAGGGGTGAGGGGAGTGTATCCTGAACACTGGAGTGAGTGGTGAGGGGAGTGTATACTGAACACAGGAGTGAGGGGAGTGTATACTGAACACAGGAGTGATGGGTGAGGGGAGTGTATACTGAACACAGGAGTGATGGGTGAGGGGAGTGTATACTGAACACAGGAGTGATGGGTGAGGGGAGTGTATACTGAACACAGGAGTGAGGGGTGAGGGGAGTGTAGACTGAACACTGGAGTGATGGGTGAGGGGAGTGTATACTGAACACGGGAGTGATGGGCGAGGGGAGTGTATACTGAACACAGGAGTGAGGGGTGAGGGGAGTGTATACTGAACACTGGAGTGAGGGGTGAGGGGAGTGTATACTGAACACTGGAGTGATGGGTGAGGGGAGTGTATACTGAACACAGGAGTGATGGGTGAGGGGAGTGTATACTGAACACAGGAGTGAGGGGTGAGGGGAGTGTATACTGAACACTGGAGTGATGGGCGAGGGGAGTGTATACTGAACACGGGAGTGATGGGTGAGGGGAGTGTATACTGAACACAGGAGTGAGGGGTGAGGGGAGTGTATACTGAACACTGGAGTGATGGGTGAGGGGAGTGTATACTGAACACTGGAGTGATGGGCGAGGGGAGTGTATACTGAACACATGAGTGATGGGTGAGGGGAGTGTATACTAAACACAGGAGTGATGGGTGAGGGGGACAGTGTATACTGAACACAGGAGTGATGGGCGAGGGGAGTGTACACTGAACACTGGAGTGATGGGTGAGGGGAGTGTATACTGAACACAGGAGTGATGGGTGAGAGGAGTGTATACTGAACACAGGAGTGATGGGCGAGGGGAGTGTATACTGAACACAGGAGTGATGGGCGAGGGGAGTGTATGCTGAACACTGGAGTGATGAGCAAGGGGGGAGTGTACACTGAACACAGGAGTGATGGGCGAGGGGAGTGTATACTGAACACAGGAGTGATGGGCAAGGGGGGAGTGTATACTGAACACAGGAGTGATGGGCGAGGGGAGTGTATACTGAACACAGGAGTGATGCGTGAGGGGAGTGTATACTGAACACAGGAGTGAGGGGTGAGGGGAGTGTATACTGAACACAGGAGTGATGGGCGAGGGGAGTGTATACTGAACACAGGAGTGATGGGTGAGGGGAGTGTACACTGAACACTGGAGTGATGGGCGAGGGGAGTGTATACTGAACACTGGAGTGATGGGTGAGGGGAGTGTATACTGAACACTGGAGTGATGGGCGAGGGGAGTGTATACTGAACACGGAAGTGAGGGGTGAGGGGAGTGTATACTGAACACTGGAGTGATGGGCGAGGGGAGTGTATACTGAACACGGGAGTGATGGGCGAGGGGAGTGTATACTGAACACGGGAGTGAGGGGTGAGGGGAGTGTATACTGAACACTGGACTGATGGGCGGGGGGAGTGTATACTGAACACTGGAGTGATGGGTGAGGGGAGTGTATACTGAACACTGGAGTGATGGGCGAGGGGAGTGTATACTGAACACTGGAGTGATGGGCGAGGGGAGTGTATACTGAACACAGGAGTGAGGGGTGGGGGGAGTGTATACTGAACACAGGAGTGATGGGCGAGGGGAGTGTATACTGAACACAGGAGTGAGGGGTGAGGGGACAGTATACTGAACACAGGAATGATGGGTGAGGGGAGTGTATACTGAACACTGGAGTGATGGGCGAGGGGAGTGTATACTGAACACAGGAGTGAGTGGTGAGGGGAGTGTATACTGAACACAGGAGTGAGGGGTGAGGGGAGTGTCTACTGAACACAGGAGTGATGGGTGAGGGGAGTGTATACTGAACACAGGAGTGATGGGTGAGGGGAGTGTATACTGAACACAGGGGTGAGGGGAGTGTATACTGAACACTGGAGCGATGGGTGAGGGGAGTGTATCCTGAACACAGGAGTGATGGGTGAGGGGAGTGTATACTGAACACAGGAGGGGTGAGGGGAGTGTATACTGAACACTGGAGTGATGGGCGAGGGGAGTGTATACTGAACACGGGAGTGATGGGTGAGGGGAGTGTATACTGAACACTGGAGTGATGGGTGAGGGGAGTGTATACTGAACACTGGAGTGAGGGGTGAGGGGAGTGTATACTGAACACTGGAGTGATGGGTGAGGGGAGTGTATACTGAACACTGGAGTGATGGGTGAGGGGAGTGTATACTGAACACAGGAGTGATGGGCGAGGGGAGTGTATACTGAACACAGGAGTGATGGGCAAGGGGGGAGTGTATACTGAACATAGGAGTGATGGGCAAGGGGGGAGTGTATACTGAACACAGGAGTGATGGGTGAGGGGAGTGTATACTGAACACTGGAGTGATGGGCGGGGGGAGTGTATACTGAACACTGGAGTGATGGGTGAGGGGAGTGTATACTGAACACTGGAGTGATGGGTGAGGGGAGTGTATACTGAACACTGGAGTGATGGGCGAGGGGAGTGTATACTGAACACAGGAGTGAGGGGTGGGGGGAGTGTATACTGAACACAGGAGTGATGGGCGAGGGGAGTGTATACTGAACACAGGAGTGAGGGGTGAGGGGAGTGTATACTGAACACAGGAGTGATGGGTGAGGGGAGTGTATACTGAACACAGGGGTGAGGGGAGTGTATACTGAACACTGGAGCGATGGGTGAGGGGAGTGTATACTGAACACAGGAGTGATGGGCGAGGGGAGTGTATACTGAACACAGGAGTGATGGGTGAGGGGAGTGTATACTGAACACAGGAGTGAGGGGTGAGGGGAGTGTATACTGAACACTGGAGTGATGGGCGAGGGGAGTGTATACTGAACACAGGAGTGAGGTGTGAGGGGAGTGTATACTGAACACTGGAGTGAGGGGTGAGGGGAGTGTATACTGAACACTGGAGTGATGGGTGAGGGGAGTGTATACTGAACACAGGAGTGAGGGGTGAGGGGAGTGTATACTGAACACTGGAGTGATGGGCGAGGGGAGTGTATACTGAACACGGGAGTGATGGGTGAGGGGAGTGTATACTGAACACAGGAGTGAGGGGTGAGGGGAGTGTATACTGAACACTGGAGTGATGGGTGAGGGGAGTGTATACTGAACACTGGAGTGATGGGCGAGGGAGTGTATACTGAACACAGGAGTGATGGGTGAGGGGAGTGTATACTAAACACAGGAGTGATGGGTGAGGGGGACAGTGTATACTGAACACAGGAGTGATGGGCGAGGGGAGTGTACACTGAACACTGGAGTGATGGGTGAGGGGAGTGTATACTGAACACAGGAGTGATGGGTGAGGGGAGTGTATACTGAACACAGGAGTGATGGGCGAGGGGAGTGTATACTGAACACAGGAGTGATGGGCGAGGGGAGTGTATGCTGAACACTGGAGTGATGGGCAAGGGGGGAGTGTATACTGAACACTGGAGTGATGGGTGAGGGGAGTGTATACTGAACACAGGAGTGATGGGTGAGGGGAGTGTATACTGAACACAGGAGTGATGGGCGAGGGGAGTGTATGCTGAACACAGGAGTGATGGGTGAGGGGAGTGTATACTGAACACGAGTGATAGGCAAGGGGGGAGTGTATACTGAACACAGGAGTGATGGGCGAGGGGAGTGTATACTGAACACAGGAGTGATGGGCAAGGGGGGAGTGTATACTGAACACAGGAGTGATGGGCGAGTGGAGTGTATACTGAACACTGGAGTGATGGGCGGGGGGAGTGTATACTGAACACAGGAGTGATGGGCAAGGGGGGAGTGTATACTGAACACAGGAGTGATGGGTGAGGGGAGTGTATACTGAACACAGGAGTGATGGGTGAGGGGAGTGTATACTGAACACAGGAGTGATGGGCGAGGGGAGTGTATACTGAACACAGGAGTGATGGGTGAGGGGAGTGTATACTGAACACAGGAGTGAGGGGTGAGGGGAGTGTATACTGAACACAGGAGTGAGGGGTGAGGGGAGTGTATACTGAACACAGGAGTGATGGGTGAGGGGACAGTGTATACTGAACACAGGAATGATGGGTGAGGGGACAGTGTATACTGAACACGGGAGTGATGGGCGAGGGGAGTGTATACTGAACACAGGAGTGATGGGTGAGGGGAGTGTATACTGAACACTGGAGTGATGGGTGAGGGGAGTGTATACTGAACACTGGAGTGACGGGTGAGGGGAGTGTATACTGAACACAGGAGTGATGGGTGAGGGGAGTGTATACTGAACACAGGAGTGATGGGTGAGGGGAGTGTATACTGAACACTGGAGTGATGGGTGAGGGGAGTGTATACTGAACACAGGAGTGAGGGGTGAGGGGAGTGTATACTGAACACAGGAGTGATGGGCGAGGGGAGTGTATACTGAACACGAGTGATGGGCAAGGGGGGAGTGTATACTGAACACAGGAGTGATGGGTGAGGGGAGTGTATACTGAACACAGGAGTGATGGGCGAGGGGAGTGTATACTGAACACAGGAGTGATGGGCGAGGGGAGTGTATACTGAACACAGGAGTGATGGGCGAGGGGAGTGTATACTGAACACTGGAGTGATGGGTGAGGGGAGTGTATACTGAACACAGGAGTGATGGGCGAGGGGAGTGTATACTGAACACAGGAGTGATGGGTGAGGGGAGTGTATACTGAACACTGGAGTGATGGGCGAGGGGAGTGTATACTGAACACAGGAGTGATGGGTGAGGAGTGTATACTGAACACAGGAGTGATGGGCAAGGGGGGAGTGTATACTGAACACAGGAGTGATGGGTGAGGGGAGTGTATACTGAACACAGGAGTGATGGGCAAGGGGGGGGGGAGTGTATACTGAACACTGGAGTGATGGGTGAGGGGAGTGTATACTGAACACAGGAGTGATGGGTGAGGGGGGAGTGTATACTGAACACAGGAGTGATGGGCGAGGGGAGTGTATACTGAACACGGGAGTGATGGGTGAGGGGAGTGTATACTGAACACTGGAGTGATGGGTGAGGGGAATGTATACTGAACACAGGAGTGATGGGTGAGGGGAGTGTATACTGAACACAGGAGTGATGGGCAAGGGGAGTGTATACTGAACAGTGGAGTGATGGGTGAGGGGAGTGTATACTGAACACTGGAGTGATGGGTGAGGGGAGTGTATACTGAACACAGGAGTGATGCGCGAGGGGAGTGTATACTGAACACTGGAGTGATGGGTGAGGGGACAGTATACTGAACACAGGAGTGATGGGTGAGGGCACAGTATACTGAACACAGGAGTGATGGGTGAGGGGAGTGTATACTGAACACAGGAGTGATGGGTGAGGGGGGAGTGTATACTGAACACTGGAGTGATGGGTGAGGGGAGTGTACACTGAACACAGGAGTGATGGGTGAGGGGAGTGTATACTGAACACAGGAGTGATGGGTGAGGGGACAGTATACTGAACGCAGGAGTGATGGGTGGGGGGAGTGTATACTGAACACAGGAGTGATGGGTGAGGGGGGAGTGTATACTGAACACAGGAGTGATGGGCGAGGGGACAGTATACTGAACACTGGAGTGATGGGTGAGGGGAGTGTATACTGAACACTGGAGTGATGGGTGAGGGGAATGTATACTGAACACAGGAGTGATGGGTGAGGGGAGTGTATACTGAACACTGGAGTGATGGGTGAGGGGAGTGTATACTGAACACTGGAGTGATGGGTGAGGGGAGTGTATACTGAACACTGGAGTGATGGGTGAGGGGAGTGTATACTGAACACTGGAGTGATGGGTGAGGGGAGTGTATACTGAACACAGGAGTGATGGGTGAGGGGAGTGTATACTGAACACGGGAGTGATGGGTGAGGGGAGTGTATACTGAACACAGGAGTGATGGGCGAGGGGACAGTATACTGAACACGAGTGATGGGTGAGGGGAGTGTATACTGAACACAGGAGTGATGGGTGAGGGGGGAGTGTATACTGAACACTGGAGTGATGGGTGAGGGGACAGTATACTGAACACAGGAGTGATGGGTGGGGGGCGTGTATACTGAACACAGGAGTGAGGGGCGAGGGGAGTGTATACTGAACACAGGAGTGATGGGTGAGGGGAGTGTATACTGAACACAGGAGTGATGGGCGAGGGGAGTGTATACTGAACACTGGAGTGATGGGTGAGGGGAGTGTATATTGAACACAGGAGTGATGGGTGAGGGGAGTGTATACTGAACACGGGAGTGATGGGTGAGGGGAGTGTATACTGAACACAGGAGTGATGGGTGAGGGGAGTGTATACTGAACACTGGAGTGATGGGTGAGGGGAGTGTATACTGAACACAGGAGTGATGGGCGAGGGGAGTGTATACTGAACACAGGAGTGATGGGTGAGGGGAGTGTTTTCTGAACACTGGAGTGATGGGTGAGGGGAGTGTATACTGAACACAGGAGTGAGTGGTGAGGGGAGTGTATACTGAACACGGGAGTGATGGGTGAGGGGAGTGTGTACTGAACACAGGAGTGATGGGTGAGGGGGACAGTGTACTGAACACAGGAGTGAGGGGTGAGGGGGACAGTGTACTGAACACAGGAGTGAGGGGTGAGGGGAGTGTATACTGAACACAGGAGTGATGGGTGAGGGGAGTGTATACTGAACACTGGAGTGATGGGTGAGGGGGACAGTGTACTGAACACAGGAGTGAGGGGTGAGGGGGACAGTGTACTGAACACAGGAGTGAGGGGTGAGGGGAGTGTATACTGAACACAGGAGTGATGGGTGAGGGGAGTGTATACTGAACACAGGAGTGATGGGCAAGGGGAGTGTATACTGAACACGGGAGTGATGGGTGAGGGGAGTGTATACTGAACACAGGAGTGACGGGCGAGGGCACAGTGTACTGAACACTGGAGTGATGGGTGAGGGGAGTGTATACTGAACACTGGAGTGATGGGTGAGGGGAGTGTATACTGAACACTGGAGTGATGGGCGAGGGGAGTGTATACTGAACACTGGAGTGATGGGCGGGGGGAGTGTATACTGAACACTGGAGTGATGGGTGAGGGGAGTGTATACTGAACACTGGAGTGATGGGTGAGGGGACAGTATACTGAACACAGGAGTGATGGGTGAGGGGACAGTATACTGAACACTGGAGTGATGGGTGAGGGGAGTGTATACTGAACACTGGAGTGATGGGCGGGGGGAGTGTATACTGAACACTGGAGTGATGGGTGAGGGGAGTGTATACTGAACACAGGAGTGATGGGTGAGGGGACAGTATACTGAACACAGGAGTGATGGGTGAGGGGACAGTATACTGAACACAGGAGTGATGGGTGAGGGGAATGTATACTGAACACAGGAGTGATGGGTGAGGGGGACAGTATACTGAACACAGGAGTGATGGGCGAGGGGACAGTATACTGAACACAGGAGTGATGGGTGAGGGGGACTGTACTGAGCACTGGAGTGATGGGTGAGGGGGAGTGTTTTCTGAACACAGGAGTGATGGGTGAGGGGGACAGTATACTGAACACAGGAGTGATGGGTGAGGGGAGTGTATACTGAACACAGGAGTGATGGGCCAGGGGAGTGTATACTGAACACAGGAGTGATGGGCGAGGGGAGTGTATACTGAACACAGGAGTGATGGATGAGGGGAGTGTATACTGAACACAGGAGTGATGGGCCAGGGGAGTGTATACTGAACACAGGAGTGATGGGTGAGGGGAGTGTATACTGAACACAGGAGTGATGGGTGAGGGGAGTGTATACTGAACACGGGAGTGATGGGTGAGGGGAGTGTATACTGAACACGGGAGTGATGGGTGAGGGGAGTGTATGCTGAACACGGGAGTGATGGGTGAGGGGAGTGTATACTGAACACGGGAGTGATGGGTGAGGGGAATGTATACTGAACACTGGAGTGATGGGTGAGGGGAGTGTATACTGAACACGGGAGTGATGGGCGAGGGGAGTGTATACTGAACACAGGAGTGATGGGTGAGGGGAGTGTATACTGAACACGGGAGTGATGGGTGAGGGGAGTGTATACTGAACACTGGAGTGATGGGTGAGGGGAGTGTATACTGAACACGGGAGTGATGGGCGAGGGGAGTGTATACTGAACACAGGAGTGATGGGTGAGGGGAGTGTATACTGAACACGGGAGTGATGGGCGAGGGGACAGTATACTGAACACAGGAGTGATGGGTGAGGGGAGTGTATGCTGAACACAGGAGTGATGGGTGAGGGGGACTGTACTGAGCACTGGAGTGATGGGTGAGGGGGACAGTGTTTTCTGAACACAGGAGTGATGGGTGAGGGGGACAGTATACTGAACACAGGAGTGATGGGTGAGGGGAGTGTATACTGAACACAGGAGTGATGGGCCAGGGGAGTGTATACTGAACACAGGAGTGATGGGTGAGGGGAGTGTATACTGAACACAGGAGTGATGGGTGAGGGGAGTGTATACTGAACACAGGAGTGATGGGTGAGGGGAGTGTTTCCTGAACACAGGAGTGATGGGTGAGGGGGACAGTGTACTGAGCACTATCACCAGTCTGGTTATATTGTACCTCGATATCGAGGACCTTGTGGAATATTGCCTGCGCCAGGCTCTCCCGCACATACTTCTGGTGATCCTTTCGAACTGTGTTGAGGCGATATTCTTTCTCGGACACAATCCTTCCATTCCTTGTGACCTAGACAGGAAAACATTGATTAAAAAAACCCCCATCGTATGTTGAACCATTCGATTCCAATCGATGGCTTTAGAAGCGGTTTACGTGATCGGAGTTGTGTTGAGTTCTGGAGCGATAATATTAAATCTATTAAGACTTACACAGAATGTGCAGCACAGAAAGAGGCCATTGGGCCCAGCTTGTCCGTGCCGGTGTTTATGCTCCACACCAGCCTCCTCCCACCCCTCTTCTTCTCACCCCATCAACATATCCTTCTATTCCTTTCTCCCTCATGTGTTTATCTAGTTTCCCCTGAAGTGTATCTGTGCTATTCACCTCAACCACTCGCTGTGGGAGCGAGTCCCACATTCTCACCACTCTCTGGGTAAAGAAGACCTTTCTGTTGCACTCACAGATCCTCATCACAGTGAGGGAGGCTAAAGCTCGGAGACTGGGCGGTTTTCCATTTTGAACGGCCAGAATCAGCGTCAAGGAGATGAGGAGGAATTTCTTCACTCAGAGGGTGGTGAATCTTTGGAATTCTTTACCCCGGAGAGCTGTGGAAACTGAGTCATTGAATATATTCAAGGTTAAGATAGACAGATTTTTGAGCGACAGAGGAGTCAAGGGTTACGGGGAGCGGGCAGGAAAGTGGAGTTGAGGCCAAAATCGGATCAGCCATGATCTCCTTAAATGGCGGAGCAGGCTCGAGGGGCCGAATGGCCGACTCCTGCTCCTATTCCTTATGTTCTTATGTACATCATTCCCTTCCCTTTATCCCAAGCCCATCCTCCACTGCCATTTTTTTTTAATGTTCTCCACACGAACCAGCCCGCACCCCTCGATTGAGAGTGCCGATTATGGGGAAACTTTTCCCTGTGGGCACATGCCTCTCTACCTCTAACCCTATCGAACCCCTTCATCATTTTAAAAGGCCTCCATCAGGTCAGCCCTCAGCCTTCTCATTGCTAGACAAAAGAGCCCCAGCCTGTTCGGCCTTTCCCGAGAGTTCTAACCGCTCCGTTCCGCTCTCATTGCGACTCTCCGCAGGCTCTACAAGGTGGCGGTTGCATTCATGCTTGCTCACCCATACGGCCTGACCCGCGTGATGTCGAGCTACCGCTGGAATCGCCATTTCGTTAATGGAAAGGTAAGTCTAACTTCAGGATGTGTTAACTACTTAGAAACCTATCAATAATGAGCGAGTGTTTACCAGCATTATTCACCAAACATCTCTTGGTCAAAATGCATTGGGCGTGTCACAGCACAGAAAGAGGCCATTCGGCCCAACTGGTCCATGCCGGTGTTTACGCTCCACGCCAGCCTCCTCCCACCCTGCTTCTCACTGGAAAAGAGAGAAGGTTGAGCGGCGATAGGATTGCTGCTGTTTTTAGCATTCTAAAGGGACTGGATAATGTCCACCGTGACCAGCGGTCTCACCCTGTCCAGAACAGCAGAACCAGAGGACACGGCCTGCGCTTGAAGGGCAAGTTCAAAACTCCTCTGTGGAAACAATATTTCAGTGAGCGAGTGGTCAATCTATGGAACAGGCTCCCGAGGGGACGGTGGAAGCAGTTAGCGTTGATCCATCCAAAGGTGAAATAGATCGATTTCCCCCAGAAAATAACATTTTGTGCTTCAGTATCTGAGTAATTGGAGATATGAGGTGTGGTGAGTGTAGCGAGCTCGGGAGGAACAGGTGAGTTTGGACCTCTGCTTCCCAAAGCTCTCCCCCACTGGGGTTTAGCTCACCTCATGTCTGGGTCTGTTGTAGACTCATTGATCGGGATTGATCGCTGCGATTGGTCAATAACTCAATTAACGTTGTATCATGTGACTACCAGGATGGTCGAGGGTGAACTCGATGGAAACTGGCATAAAAGCAAAATACTGCGGATGCTGGAAATCTGAAATAAAAACAGAAAATGCTGGAGATACTCAGCGGGTCAGGCAGCATCTGTGAAGAGAGAAACAGAGTTAATGTTTCAGGTCGATGACCCTTCATCAGAACTGGTCATCGACTCGGAATGTTAACTCTGTTTCTCTCTCTCCACAGATGCTGCCTGACTGAGATGAGCCTTAGTCTTTGTCCGTCTGGCAATCACTACGATCCTATTGTTGATAATCTCGGACCATGCAGTGCAGCGAGGATCGTGAACCAATCGGTGGACTGCGACAGTCTTGTGCACCTACCAATCCTGCTCGCTGCAGGTGCCTCCGGATCCTGGTATTGTTGAAATATCCTGTCAAGTGCTTGTCTGTCAGGCTGTTGTAGGTGGCGAGTGGTCTGTAAGACACAATGTATTGGAGCGTCAGGCCTTTGAAACCAGTCAGTATCCCGTTCGGACTACAGCAAACGGCTCGTCCAACTGCCCTCTCTACCGCTTCACAAGGGAGGAGTTCATCCATTTACTTTAAACAGGTTAATGCCCGGGGTTAAGGCGGGTTAGCGCCCGGGGTTAAGGCGGGTTAGCGCCCGGGGTTAAGGCGGGTTAGCGCCCGGGGTTAAGGCGGTAGAGGGAAGGAAGTTGAATGAACACCTTCAGTGCCCATCCACTAATATCACCCAACATTAACTTCACTGTTCCATTGTTGTAGTTATAGACCTGACTGCTCTAAAGCTCAGCCGACAGACATAGTGGGCCGAACGGCCTCCTTCTGTGCCATAAATTTTTATGATTTCTATCCTCCATAAAGTTAGCTCATCCAAAACTCTGCTGCCCGTATCCGAACTCGCACCAAGTCCCGTTTAATCATATTTAAATTTTATTTGAACAAAAAGGTACAAAATAAACAACTTTACAATCTCTTTGGTTTATAGTTTCTAAGGTGTGATATTCACCATCTAGAATCGGGGCAGAGGGTATTTAAGAGTAATATTAATAAATTTAATTAATTACATAGAATGGGAGATCAGGTGATGTGTTGCTGCTGCAATATGTGGGAGCTGGTGGACACCATTGATGCTCACGGTGATCACATTTGCAGTAAGTGTTGGCTGCTCGAGGAACTCCGGCTCCGTGTTGAAGAGCTGGAGTCCGAGCTTCAAACACTGAGACACATCAGGGAGGGGGAGAGTTACCTGGACTCTGTGTATCACGAGGTATTCACACCAATTAGATTAATTAATTCAGATGTAGTCCGTGGCCAGGGTCAGGATGGTGCGACTAGAAGTGAGGCAGGTACGGGGATCCAGGAGGTAGTGTTGGAGGAGCCGCAGCCCTTGCACTTGTCCAACAGGTTCGAGGCTCTTACTCCCTGTGAGGATGGGAACAGAGACTGCGGGGAGGATGAGCAAATTGGCCACAGCACCATGGAGCGGGGGGCCATTCAAGTGGGGGGAGTTAAAAGAAATGTTGTAGTGGCAGGGGATAGTATCGTTAGGGGGATAGATAGAGTTCTTTGCAGCCGAGAGCAAGAGTCCCGAAGGCTGTGTTGCCTGCCCGGTGCCAGGGTTAAGGACATCTCCTCTGGACTGGAGAGAAACTTGGAGTGGGAGGGGGAGGATCCAGTTGTCGTGGTCCATGTTGGTACCAACGACATAGATAGGACAAGGAAGGAGGTTCTGCTGAGGGAGTTTGAGCAGCTAGGGGCCAAATTAAAAAGCAGAACCACAAGGGTAATAATGGATTATTACCTGAGCCACGAGTGAATTTGGCTAGGACAAATAAAATTAGAGAGTTAAATGCGTGGCTCAAAGACTGGTGTGGGAGAAATGGGTTTTGCTTCCTGGGACACTGGCACCAGTACTGGGGCAGGAGGGAGCTGTTCTGTTGGGACGGGCTTCACTTGGCCAGTGCTGGGACTAGAGTCCTGGCAGATCATATAACTAGGGCTGTAGAGAGGGCTTTAAACTAACTAGTGGGGGGGGAGGTTCCTAGAGAGCAAATAATAAAAATGACAACAGAGAAGGTCATAGACTTAGGTAGCAGTGGGGAAATTAAAAACCAGAGCGTGTCAGGAAGGGGCAGAAGGTATGGAGTAAAAGGTAAAGTAATAAAAAAAGGGCAAAAGCAGGAACTAAGTGTCACAAAACATATTTGAAAGCTCTCTATCTGAATGCACGTAGCATTTGTAACAAAATAGACAAGTTAATGGCACAAATAACTACATATGGGTATGATCTTGTGGCCATTACAGAACCATGGCTGCAGGGTGACAATGCCTGGGAATTAAACATACCAGGTTATTTAACGATCAGGAAGGACAGGCAGGAAGGAAGGGGAGGTGGGGTGGCTATGTTAATAAAGGAAGGAATCACTGTAATACAGAGAAATGATATTGGGTCAAAAGATCAGGATAATGAAACAGTTTGGGTGGAGGTAAGGAATAATAAGGGGAAAAAAACACTAGTGGGCGTAGTCTATAGGCCTCCGAACAGTGGCAACTCTGTTGGACGGAGTATCAATCAGGAAATAGTTGAGGCTTGTAATAAGGGAACATCTATAATTATGGGGGATTTTAACTATCATATTAATTGGACAAATCAAATTGGGCAGGGCTGCCTTGAGGATGAGTTCATTGAGTGTATTAGGGATGGGTTTCTTGAGCAGTATGTAACTGAACCGACCAGGGGGCAAGCAACCTTAGATCTCGTCCTGTGTAACGAGACGGGATTAATTAAAAATGTCCTAGTAAAGGATCCCCTTGGAATGAGTGACCATAACATGGTTGAATTCCATATTCAATTAGAGGGTGAGAAGGTTGGATCTCAAACAAGCATGCTAAGCTTGAATAAAGGAGACTATG
This sequence comes from Somniosus microcephalus, assembly GCF_052327205.1. NCBI lineage: Eukaryota > Metazoa > Chordata > Chondrichthyes > Squaliformes > Somniosidae > Somniosus > Somniosus microcephalus. Next base: position 369,046,490 of record NC_140989.1, on the reverse strand, counting down.
AATGTATGAGAGCGGAATTGAGTAGAGTGGATTGGGAAAATAGATTAAAGGGTAAGACGATACATGATCAGTGGTGCACATTTAAGGAGTTATTTTACAACTTCCAAAAAATATATATTCCACTGAGAAGAAAAGGGTGTAAAAGAAAAGACAGCCATCCGTGGCTAAGTAAAGAAATTAAGGATAGTATTCGACTAAAAACAAGGGCATATAAGGTAGCCAAATCTAGTGGGAGGATAGAAGATTGGGAAAACTTTAAAAGACAGCAAAAAATAACAAAAAGATTGATTAAGAAAGGGAAGATAGATTATGAAAGTAAATTAGCAAAAAATATAAAAACAGATAGTAAGAGTTTTTATAGTTATATAAAAAGAAAAAGGGTGGCTAAAGTAAATGTTGGTCCCTTAGAGGATGAGACCGGGAAATTAATGGTGGGAAATATGGAGATGGCAAAAACACTGAATGAATATTTTATATCAGTCTTTACAGTAGAAGACACTAAGAATATCCCAACACTGGACAAACAGGGGGGGGGGAGCTAAACACGATCAAAATCACTAAGGAAGTGGTACTCGGTAAAATAATGGGACTCAAGGCGGATAAATCACCTGGACCTGATGGCTTACATCCTAGGGTCTTGAGGGAAGTGGCGGTAGGGATTGTGGATGCATTGGTAATAATTTTCCAAAACTCCCTGGACTCGGCAAAGGTCCCGGCAGACTGGAAAACTGCTAATGTAACACCCTTATTTAAAAAGGGCAGTAGACAGAAGGCTGGAAACTATAGACCGGTTAGCCTAACATCTGTGGTAGGTAAAATTTTGGAGTCCATTATTAAGGAGACAGTAACAGGACATTTGCATAATCATAATTTAATAGGACAAATTCAGCATGGTTTTATGAAGGGGAAGTCATGTTTGACAAATTTGCTGGAGTTCTTTGAGGAAGTAACATATAGGGTGGATAAAGGGGAACCAGTGGACGTAGTGTATTTAGACTTCCAAAAGGCATTTGACAAGGTGCCACACAAAAGATTATTGCTTAAGATAAAAAATCACGGGATTGGGGGTAATATTCTGGCATGGATAGAGGATTGGCTATCTAACAGAAGCAGAGAGTTGGGATAAATGGTTCATTCTCAGACTGGCAATCAGTAACTAGTGGTGTTCCGCAGGGGTCAGTGCTGGGTCCCCAACTCTTTACAATCTATATTAACGATTTGGAGGAGGGGACCGAGTGTAACATATCAAAGTTTGCAGATGATACTAAGATGGGAGAGAAAGTAGTGAGTGAGGAGGACATAAAAAACCTGCAAGGGGACATAGACAGGCTAAGTAAGTGGGCAGAGATTTGGCAGATGGAATACAATACTGGAAAGTGTGAGGTTATGCACTTTGGCAGGAAAAATAGTAGAGCAAGTTATTATCTTAATGGCAAGAAACTGGAAAGTACTGAAGTACAAAGGGATCTGGGGGTCCTGGTGCACGAAACTCAAAAGGTTAGTATGCAGGTGCAGCAAGTGATTAAGAAGGCCAATGGAATGTTGGCTTTCATTGCTAGGGGGATAGAATATAAAAATAGGGAGGTATTGCTTCAGTTGTACAAGGTATTGGTGAGACCGCACCTGGAATACTGCGTACAGTTTTGGTGCCCATACTTAAGAAAGGACATACTTGCTCTCGAGTCAGTACAAAGAAGGTTCACTCGGTTAATCCCGGGGATGGACATATGAGGAGAGGTTGAGTAGATTGGGACTCTACTCATTGGAGTTCAGAAGAATGAGAGGCGATCTTATTGAAACATATAAGATTGTGAAGGGGTTGGATCGGGTGGATGCGGGGAAGATGTTCCCGATGATGGGTGAAACTAGAACTAGGGGGCATAGTCTTAGAATAAGGGGCTGCTCTTTCAAAACTGAGATGAGGAGGAACTACTTCACTCAGAGGGTGGTAGGTCCATGGAATATGCAGCCCCAAAAAGCTGTAGAAGCTACATCATTACATAAATTTAAAACAGAAATAGACAGTTTCCTAGAAGTAAAGGGAATTAAGGGTTACGGGGAGCGGGCAGGAATTTGGACAGGAGTCTAGGTTCGGATCGGTCATGGCCCTGTGGGTAGCGGAGTGGGCCCAGGGGCCGTGTAGCCTGATCCTGCTCCTATTTCGTGTGTCTAATTCTGTTAGATTCAGGAGGTGGTTCTGTGATAGTGGATTGGCGGTTAGGATCAGATCAGCCATGATCTTATTGAATGGCGGAGCAGGCTCGAGGGGCCGATTGGCCTACTCCTGCTCCTATTTCTTATGTTCTTATGTTTAGCGTAGACAGAAGCCAGAGGTCGAGGCAAAGGAGGAGACATCCACTTTGGTAGCAAGAATGGAAAAGCAGAATATTTTTTATACAGTGAGAGACTAGTAAATGTTGGTATTCAGAGAGATTTGGGTGTCCTTGTACATGGTTCACAGAAAGTTAACAGCAAGCAATTAGGAAGGCAAATGGTATGTTGGCCTTTATTGCAAGGGGGTTGGAGTATAAGAGTAAGGAAGTCTTGCTACAATTGTACAGGGCCTTGGTGAGACCACACCTGGAGCATTGTGCGCAGTTTTGGTTTCCTTACCCTTGGTATCCTTAGAGGCGGTGAAACAAAAGTTCACCAGACTGGTTCCTGGGATGAGAGGGCTGTCATATGAGGCGAGATTAAGTAGAATGGGCCGATACTCTCCGGAGTTTAGAAGAATGAGAGGTGATCTCATTGAAACGTGTAAAATTCTTACAGGGCATGGCAGGGTAGATGCTGGATGATGTTTCCCCTGGCTGGGGAGTCTAGAACCAGGGGTCACAGTCTCAGAATAAGGGGTCGGCCATTTAGAACTGAGATGAGGAGAAATTTCTTCACTCAGAGGCTGGTGAATCTTTGGAATTCTCTACCCCAGAGGGCTGTGGAGGCTCAATCGTTGAGAATAGGAAGGATGGGAATGCCTTAGGGAGGGTGCAGAAAAGATTTACGAGAATGATTCCAGAGATGAGGGACTTCTATTATGTGGATAGACTGGAGAAGCTGGGGTTGTTCTCCTTAGGGCAGAGAAGGTTGAGTGGAGATTTGATAGAGGTGTTCAAAATCATGAGGGGTCTGGACAGAGTAGATAGAGAGAAACTGTTCCCATTGGCGGAAGGGTTGAGAACCAGAGGACACAGATTTAACGTTATTGGCAAAAGAACCAAAGGCTGTAAAGGAAATAGCCATATTCCAAGAGATACACCATCCTATGAAAGGAATTTTGACTTCATGAAAACTGGGTTTAAAAATCTAAAAGCTTCAACGACACAAGCTGTAAACAGAAATACAGGCTTCTGAGATAAGATGAAGTGTTAACACAAAAGTTGTAAACACCACACAAGCTTTTGAAATGGGAATTGATTGTTAATACTGAGACAAAGGCCCTATTGAAGAAGCAAAGGCTTGCTTCCGAGGAGTCTGCAGTTCGGAACCAACACAATAGCAATGCCCATTTCTTTAAAAACTACACTTCGAACAGTAACACAGAATATTAAAAAACCATGTGCCTTTGATAAAAGTAACATCAAATGAAAGACAGGAAACATAAGTCTGTAATATAACCAACTAAGATGGCTACGAAAACAAACACCCTCGTTGAAGTGTTTTTGATTTACATATTGTAAAAAGTACCTACAGAAGACTTTGAAAATATTACATCAATAGATGACACCAAGCAATCACATTGTGTTTGTGTTGAACTTGGAACACATAGGAGTCACGACGTCTGCTTCCAAACAGCTAGGTGATTTTAGAATTGAATGGAAGGCCTTCAATGAAAATGGCATCAAATAGATACATAAGTTATAACTGTTTTTTATGATACGTTTTGAACACCTAAACAACAGACAGGATTCTGAGAGTTGGCAGCTGAAATGACAGTAAGAATAGAAAAGAATTCAACAAAGAATGACTAGAGATAATTAGCTTACATCAGCAGAAAACTTCAAAGAATAAACCACTAAAAAAAGGTATAAAAATAGAGCTTTTCAGATGGATAGTCAGAAGTCACTGGAAAGGGCAAGCGATTCGCAACTTCAGAGGCAGTCTCTGTAAGTTTTTAAACTCTGAGTCTCGGGGATCAAGAGGTACTCTTATTTGATTTTGGTGGATATTATGGATTATAAATAATAAGAAATGTAAAAATGTACGAAGTTAAGATTTGAGAATAAGGATCTCTGAGAATAAGAAATGTAAGCTATTTGTATTTTGAACTGTTAAAGTTGCGATTGACTCACAAGCTGTTAACTGTATGTCGGCTCTTAAATAAATCTATATATTTTTAGAATTGTCTCAAATAGTATTTCTGTATCAAACTCGCAAACTCAATTTCTCTACATTCATTTTGTGAGGAGTTGCAGAATTTTTTTTTGGGGGGGGGGGGTGGTTTCCGGACCCTCATAATATTTGGAAGGTTACAGTCTGGTTAAACTTATTAAAAGTGCTATCTAGAAGAGGGTAACATATTCAAGTCATTCCTTTCCTTTAGAGAGTGATAGCCAGGACCTTTAGACCCAATTAACCCTCTTATAGAATTCGGCTATCTCTAACTTTAGTTGACGGTGAACGTCTGGGGAATACGCCTGATCTGGGGTAGCCCGAAAAGGGCTAGGACTAGTAATTATCCCTTCAAGGTGACATGAGGAAAAACTTTTTTACACAACGAGTGGTTATGATCTGGAATGCACTGCCTGAAAGAGTGGTGGAGGCAGATTCAATCAAGGCTTCCAAAAGGGAATTGGATAAATACCTTAAGGGGAAATACAATTGCAGGGCTACGAGGAAAGGGCGGCGGAGTGGGACTAGCTGAAGTGCTCTTGCAGAGAGCCAGCACGTGCTCGACGGGCCGAATGGCCTCCTTCTGTGCTGTAACCATTCTATGATTCTATATTCAAGGCTGAGATCAATAGATTTTTGGGCTCGAAGGGAATCAAGGGATAGGAGGAGAGTGCGGGAAAGTGGAGTTGATGTAAAAGTTCAGCCATGATCACACTGAATGGCGGAGCAGGCTCGAGGGGCCGAATGGCCGACTCCTCTTATTTCTTATGTTCTTAGAAGGGGTAACTGCAAAGCTTGGTCAAAGATGTAGGTTTAAAGGAGCATCTTAAAGGAGGAGAGAGAGGCGGAGAGGTTTAGGGAGGGAATTCCAGAGCTTGGGGCCCAGGCAACTGAAGGCACGGCCGCCAATGGTGGAGCGATTAAAAACGGGGATGCTCAAGAGGCCTGAATTGGTGGAACACAGAGATCTCAGAGGGTTGTAGAGCTGGAGGAGATTATAGAGATAGAGAGGGGCGAGGCCACGGAGGGATTTGAAAACAATCTGTTTTAAATAATACCAGGTACATTCTGTGTTCTAATAAACGCAGTCAACTCTGGTGAAGAAAGAAAGCCTTGCATTTACACAGCACCTTTCACCACCTTACGACGTCCCAGCCAATGAAGTACTTATTGAAGTGTAGTCACTGTTGGAATGTAGGAAACGCGACAGCCAATTTGCGCACAGCAAGCTCCCACAAACAGCAATGTGATAATGACCAGATCATCTGTTTTAATGATAGATATTGGTCAGGAAACCAGGGAGAACTCCCCTGCTTTTCTTGAAAATAGCGCCATGGGATCTCTTATATTCACCTGAGTGAGCAGACGGGGGCCTCGGTTTAACATCTCATCTGAAAGACGGCAACGCCGACAGTGCAGCACTCCCTCAGTACTGCCCCTCCGACAGTGCGGGGCTCCCTCAGTACTGTCCCTCCGACCGTGCAGCACTCCCTCAGTACTGCCCCTCCGACAGTGCAGCGCTCCCTCAGTACTGCCCCTCCGACAGTGCAGCGATCCCTCAGTACTGCCCCTCCGACAGTGCGGGGCTCCCTCAGTACTGCCCCTCCGACAGTGCGGGGCTCCCTCAGTACCGCCCCTCCGACAGTGCGGGGCTCCCTCAGTACTGCGCTGGGAGTGTCAGTTTAGATTTTGTGCTCAAGTCTCTGGAGTGGGACTTGTACACTCGACCTCCTAACTCAGAGGCGAGAGTGCCAAGATGTAGGATATCATTTGTGGAGCTGAGGCAGAACAAGAGGAAGAGAAGTAGAGTGCTGCATAATATGCACAACACAAGGGCATTGGCAATAGTCTCAGTTGGTGATTTATTACACTACATTCTGTACAAGTTGCTACATGTATAATCTGACCTACATTACTGGCAGCCAAGATACCTAGATAATACCACCAACCTCCTTGGAGTGTTGGCAAACACTGCCCATTAATGGAGCGCTCTGATTAACCTAACTCCCTTCAGAGAGCCAGCACAGGCATGATGGGCTGAATGGCCTCCGTCAGTGCCATAGATTCTCTGTAAACTTCAGCTCATCCAAAACTCTGCTGCCCCGCGTCCTAACTCGCGCCGAGTCCCTTTCACCCATCACCCCCTGTGCTCACTGCCCCGTGTCCTAACTCACACCCAGTCCCGTTCACCCATCACCCCCTGTGCTCACTGCCCCGTGTCCTAACTCACACCCAGTCCCGTTCACCCATCACCCCGTGCTCACTGCCCCGTGTCCTAACTCACACCCAGTCCCGTTCACCCATCACCCCCTGTGCTCACTGCCCCGTGTCCTAACTCGCGCCGAGTCCCGTTCACCCATCACCCCCTGTGCTCACTGCCCCGCGTCCTAACTCGCGCCGAGTCCCTTTCACCCCTCACCCCTGTACTCACTGCCCCGCGTCCTAACTCACACCCAGTCCCGTTCACCCATCACCCCCTGTGCTCGCTGACCTAGATTGGCTCCCGGTCCGGCAACGTCTTAATTTAAAAATTCTTATCCGTGTTCAAATCCCTCCATGGCCTTGCCCCTCCCTATCTCTGTAACCACCACCAGCCCTACAACCCCCCGAGATCTCCGCACTCCTCGAATTCTGGTTTCTTGCGCATCCCTGATTATAATCGCTCCACCATTGGCGGCCGTGCCTTCAGCTGCCTGGGCCCTAAGCTCTGGAATTCCCTCCCTAAACCTCTCCGCCTCTCTCTCTCCTCCTTTAAGACGCTCCTTAAAACCGCCCTCTTTGACCCAGCCTTTAGTCACCTGCCCTAATATCTCATGTGTCTCGGTGTCAGTTTGTCTGATTTACGTTCCTCTGAAGCACCTTGGGAGGTTTTACTATGTTAAAGGCGCTCTATAAATGCAGGTTGTTGTCGATTCTATGTCAAGATGCAATTTTAGATTGCAAGCTCAGTTCAGGTGAAATGTGCCTTTCAGCCTCTTGGCCCTCATTATCCCAAAATACCAGAGCGTAATGGTACAGCTGGGGCTAAGGAGGTATGTAACTGAGCAGCTTAAAATCACAAAGGATTCAAGAAGAAAGTTAGTTGCAAAAAGAACAAATTGAATTTTGATAAAGCTCCTTTCTTCAAAGCCCGTCGCAGACAATTAATTACAGTTGAGATGTCGTTAATGTTACGTCTGGTCATGTGAGAAATGACAAGAATGAAAGATCAAGTTATCACCTCAGGACCCAAAGCGCTTTACAACCAATGAGTTACTTTTGAAAAACTGCCCCTCCGACAGTGCAGCGCTCCCTCAGTACTGCCCCTCCGACAGTGCAGCACTCCCTCAGTACTGCCTCTCCGACAGTGCGGCGCTCCCTCAGTACTGCCCCTCCGACAGTGCAGCGCTCCCTCAGTACTGCCCCTCCGACAGTGCAGCACTCCCTCAGTACTGCCTCTCCGACAGTGCAGCGCTCCCTCAGCACTGCCTCTCCGACAGTGCGGCGCTCCCTCAGTACTGCCCCTCCGACAGTGCAGCGCTCCCTCAGTACTGCCCCTCCGACAGTGCAGCACTCCCTCAGTACTGCCCCTCCGACAGTGCAGCGCTCCCTCAGTACTGCCCCTCCGACAGTGCAGCACTCCCTCAGTACTGCCCCTCCGACAGTGCAGCGCTCCCTCAGTACTGCCCCTCCGACAGTGCAGCGCTCCCTCAGTACTGCCCCTCCGACAGTGCAGCGCTCCCTCAGTACTGCCCCTCCGACAGTGCAGCGCTCCCTCAGTACTGCCCCTCCGACAGTGCAGCGCTCCCTCAGTACTGCCTCTCCGACAGTGCAGCGCTCCCTCAGTACTGCCCCTCCGACAATGCAGCGCTCCCTCAGTACTGCTCCCCGACAATGCAGCGCTCCCTCAGTACTGCCCCTCCGACAGTGCGGCGCTCCCTCAGTACTGCCCCTCCGACAGTGCAGCACTCCCTCAGTACTGCCCCTCCGACAGTGCAGCACTCCCTCAGTACTGCCCCTCCGACAGTGCAGCACTCCCTCAGTACTGCCCCTCCGACAGTGCAGCGCACCCTCAGTACTGCCCCTCCGACAGTGCAGCACTCCCTCAGTACTGACCCTCCGACAGTGCGGCGCTCCTTCAGTACTGCCCCTCCGACAGTTCAAACCTAAAACCTCCATAACAAGGGGACATAACCTTAAAATTAGAGCCAGGCCGTTCAGGGGTGATGTCAGGAAGCTTCTTCACACAAAGGGTAGTGGAAATCTGGAACTCTCTCCCCCAAAAAGCTGTCGAGGCTGAGGGTCAACTGAAAATTTCAAAACTGAGTTTGAAAGGTTTTTGTTGGGTAAGGGTATTAAGGATTACGGAACCAAGGCGGGTAGATGGAATTAAAATACAAATCAGCCATAATCTAATTGAATGGCGGAATAGGCTCGAGGGGTTGAATGGTCTCCTCCTGTCCCTATGAGGACAAGAATGTTTTTTTATATTCGTTTCTGGGATGGCGAGTTGCTGCAGTGCATCTTGTAGATGGTACACACTGCAGCCACGGTGCGCCGGTGGTGGAGGGAGTGAATGTTTGAGGTGGTGGATGGGGTGCCAATCAAGCGGGTTGCTTTGTCCTGGATGGTGTCGAGCTTCTTGAGTGTTGTTGGAGCTGCACTCATCCAGGGAGGTGGAGAGTATTCCATCACACTCCTTACTTGTGCCTTGTAGATGGTGGAAAGGCTTTGGGGAGTCAGGAGGTGAGACACTCGTCACAGAATACCTAGCCTCTGGCCTGCTCTTGTAGCCACAGTATTTATGTGGCTGGTCCAGTAATTTTCTCGTCAATGGTGACCCCCAGGATGTTGATGGTGGGGATTCGCCAATGGTAATGTCGTTGAATGTCAAGGGGAGGTGGTTAGACTCTGGCTTGTTGGAGATAGTCTTTGCCTGGAACTTCTGTGGCACCAATGTTACCCGCCACTTATCAGTCCAAGCCTGAACGTCGTCCAGGTCTTGTCGCATGCGGGCATGGACTGCTTCATTATTTGAGGAGTTGTGAATGGTGCTGAAGATTATGATGGAGGGAAGGTCATTGATGAAGCAGCTGAAGATGGTTGGGCCTAGGACACTGCCCTGAAGAACTCCTGCAGCGATGTCTGGGGTGGTGATGATTGACCTTCAACCACCACAACCATCTTCCTTTGTGCTAGGTATGACTCCAGCCAGTGGAGCATTTTCCCCCTGATTCCCAATGACTTCAGTTTTACTAGGGCTCCTTGATGCCACACTCGGTCAAATGCTGCCTTGATGTCAAGGGCAGTCACTCTCACCTCACCTCTTGAGTTCAGCTCTTTTGTCCATGTTTGGACAGAGGCTGTAATGAGGTCGGGAGCTGAGTGGTCTTGGCGGAACCCAAACTGAGCATCAGTGAGCAGACTATTGGTGAGTAAGTGCCGCTTGATAGCACTGTTGACGACACCTTCCATCACTTTGCTGATGATTGAGAGTAGACTGATGGGGCGGTAATTGGCCGGATTGGATTTCTCCTGCTTTCTGTGGACTCCCACTGAACGGTAATTCCATAAAAACACCGAGAAGGATAACAATTTGGTTCAGTATTTTAATTAGTGGTTTGTTTATTTCAATTAACTACCTGATTGGGCAACAATCCCATTGGAACCTCACACTCCTAATGACCTAATGCTTCACAAACCACTGACTGGCTTTTTAAATGAGGTACCTGACCACTTTTGCAGCTTTGCATTTGACAGCCCGTACATAACCCATAGCGTCAGGTCGAGTGCGCCTGTGCTGGCACAGGTAATTCATTCTCTAAGCTGTACCCATTCCTTATTTACACAACAACACAATGGCTCACGAGGACACACTCACTTCTGCACAGGGGACTGCGCACTTAAATGCATTTTCCACTGGGCAATTTACATGGACGGATATGAAAGAAAATAAAGAAAGTAATTGCATGCACCCGGCGCCTTCCACGGCCTCACCGCCAGTGAAGTGCTTTCTGAAATGCCGCCACTGTTGTGGGATCTTGCTGTGCGCAGATTTGGCTGCCGCGTTTCCGACATTACAACAGTGACTACACTTCAAAAAAAAAAAAGCACTTCCCTTGCTGCAAGGCGCTCTGGGGCGTCCGGAGATTGCGAAAGGGGCGACAGAAATACAAGTTAATGGACTTCATCCACGGATAGCTTGTGTTTTTCTGGGAGTTAACCCTTTGTGGCACGAATTTAACCACGTAGCAACATCAAAATGTGAAATCAGCCTAAAAATCCCTTCTGGGCCAGAGGAGGAAATATGTGAAAAAGCTGACTGTCTCCATCAAAACACAGTCATGGAGGATGTTTCCATTCTAACTGTGTAAGGGACTCTTTCATGATGGGTACAAAGATTATCCAACAAATATTTGTCATCATAATATTGTAACCAAGACTCCCGCACATTGATTTGTTGATTGCCCACAAAGGGAATTATTTGATAATGGTTAAGCGTAGACTTTCTGTGATGAAAGCATCAAATTATGAGGGGTTATGGGGCCAGAACTTCGGGTCTCCACGGGTGAGTACGCGCTGGGTACTCACGCATAGGCCCAACGAAAGTGCCGGTTTCGTGCATGCACTGCGCATGCGCTGGAAACTGGAACTTCCGTTCCCTTGAAGGAAGGGGTTCACAGGTCGAACGCGTGCGCCGGAGAGGCAGCGCGTTCGCCTGGAACTTCCGATTTTTTTGCAGGTTTCTCCGGGAGGGCAAGTCTGCAGGAGCTACGCATGAAAAAAAGCAGTCGCAAGGCCTGCTTTTAACAAGGCAAGAGGTTAATTAAGTAAAATTAAAACATTTTTCAACAGGTTTATCATTTTTAAATACTTTAAAGAAACGTAAGTTTATTTTTAGCCCCGTTAAAAACTTTAATTAATTTTTTCAAAAATTTTAATTTTTGTTTAAGTTAATTTATGTAATTTATAGTCATTTTAAAAATTTGATTTATTTGAAGTTTTATTTGAAGTTTGACTTCCTGTCAAACCTATGAATACAGATTCCCTGCTCCGATTGGCTCTCCATGGCCCACGTGATCCCAGGGGATGCTGCGAACTAACTGCGCCCCTGGGATACGCAAGCACTGCGCGCCGGCAGCTGGAGGAGGCCCAGGATCGGAATCCCACGCGGGCCCACAGCTCAACGGCCGACGCGCTAGGTAAGTGCAGGTCGGGGGCTTGCACCCGTGGGAAGCCCCCGACCCGAATTTCTGGCCCATTGATGGATTAAGTGAATGGGCAAAACTGTGGCAAATGGATTTCAGTGTAAGCAAATGTGAGGTCATCCACTTTGGACCTAAAAAGGGTAGAACAGGGTACTTTCTAAATGGTGAAAAGCTGAAAACAGTGGAGGTCCAAAGAGACTTGGGGGTCCGGGTACATCGATCATTAAAATGTCATGAACAGGTACAGAAAATAATCAAAAAGACTAATGGAATGCTGGCCTTTATATCTAGAGGACTAGAATACAAGGGGTTAGAGGTTATGCTGCAGCTGTACAAAACCCTGGTTAGACCACACCTGGAGCACTGTGAGCAGTTCTGGGCACCACACCTTAGGAAGGATATACCGACCTTGGAGGGAGTGCAGCGTAGGTTTACCAGAACACCCGGACTTCAAGGGTTAAGTTACGAGGAGAGATTACACAGACTAGGGTTGTATTCCCTAGAATTTAGAAGGTTAAGGGGTGATCTGATCGAAGTTTTCAGGATATTAAGGAGAACAGACAGGGTAGAGAGAGAGAAACTATTTCCGCTGGTTGGGGATTCTAGGACTAAGGGGGCATCGTCTAAAAATTAGAGCCAGGCTATTCAGGAGTGAAATTAGGAAACACTTCGACACACAAAGGGTGGGAGAAGTTTGGAACTCTCTTCCGCAAACAGCAATTGATGCTAGATCAATTGTTAATTTTAAAATCGGAGATTGATAGATTTTTGTTAACTAAAGGTATTAAGGGATATGGGCCAAAGGCGGGTATATGGGGTTAGGTCGCAGATCAGCCATGATCTCATTGAATGGTGGAGCAGGCTCGAGGGGCTGAATGGGTGTGGAGGAGGTCATTCAGCCCCTCGAGATTGTTCAGTCATTCAGTTAGATCATGGCTGATCTGTACTTCAACTGCACTTACCCACCTTTGTTCTATATCACTGGATACCCCTTACCCAACAAAAATCTATCAATCTCAGTCTTGAAAGATTCTTCCTCGGGAGTATGTCACTATTTATAGAGGCACTCGGGTGTATGTCAATATTTACAGGGGTCCCCAGGGAGTGTGTTGAGATTTGCAGGGCTCCTCAGTGCTGTATGGATACTGATAATGGATCCCGGAATGTGTATCAATACTTATCAGTGGTCCCTGTGAGTGTTTGGTATTTGCAGGGAGTCCCGAGGATCCTGTCAGTATTTGCAAGGGCTGGTGGGGGGTCACCAGGACTGTGACACTGCTTATGAGCAGCTGCTGTACTGAGGGAGCGCCGCACTGTCGGAGGGGCAGTACTGAGGGAGTGCTGCACTGTCAGAGAGGCGGTACTGAGGGAGCGCCGCACTGTCGGAGGGGCAGTACTGAGGGAGCGCCGCACTGTCGGAGGGGCAGTACTGAGGGAGTGCTGCACTGTCAGAGAGGCGGTACTGAGGGAGCGCCGCACTGTCGGAGGGGCAGTACTGAGGGAGCGCCGCACTGTCGGAGGGGCAGTACTGAGGGAGTGCCGCACTATCGGAGGGGCAGTACTGAGGGAGCGCTGCACTGCCGGAGGAGCAGTACTGAGGGAGCGCCGCACTGTCGGAGGGGCAGTACTGAGGGAGCGCCGCACTGTCGGAGGGGCAGTACTGAGGGAGCGCCGCACTGTCGGAGGGGCAGTACTGAGGGAGCGCCGCACTGTCGGAGAGGCGGTACTGAGGGAGTGCTGCACTGTCGGAGGGGCAGTACTGAGGGAGCGCTGCACTGCCAGAGGAGCAGTACTGAGGGAGCGCCGCACTGTCGGAGGGGCGGTACTGAGGGAGTGCTGCACTATCGGAGGGGCAGTACTGAGGGAGCGCTGCACTGTCGGAGGGGCAGTACTGAGGGAGCGCTGCACTGTCGGAGAGGCGGTACTGAGGGAGTGCTGCACTGTTGGAGGGGCGGTACTGAGGGAGCGCTGCACTGTCGGAGGGGCGGTACTGAGGGAGTGCTGCACTGTCGGAGGTCCTGTCTTTTGGATAAGACTTTAACCCGAGGGCCCGTCTGGCCTCTCAGGTGGGTGTAAAAGATCCCATGGCACTATTTGAAGAAGAGCTGGGGGAGTTCTCCCAGTGCCCTGGGCCAATATTTATCCCTCAATCAACATCACTAAAACAGATGATCTGGTCATTATCACATTACTGTCTGTGGGAGCTTGCTATGCAGAAATTGGCTTTTGCATTTCTTACATTACAACAGTGACTACACTTCAAAAGAAGTACTTCCTTGGCTGTGAAACAATTCGAGACATCCTGAGGTCATTAAATGGCACTATAGAAGAACAAACCCTTTCTTTCCTTAACTGAGATAACTGTTATTTGGCATCTCATCCTTAAGATCAGAGTCTCTGTAATGAGCTTGCTGGCCATAGATAGAGTGAAACTCACGACACGCCATCAATGTGACTGCTGAGCCTAAAGCAGACACGAATGCAGCAGATAACACCTCGATTTTAAAATTCTCATCGTGGTGTTCAAATCCCTCCATGGCCTCGCCCCTCCCTATCTCTGTGACCTCCTCCAGTCCCACAACCTCCGTGATCTCTGCATTCCTCCAATTCTGGCCTCTTGTGCATCCCCGATTTTAATCGCCCCACCATTGGCGGCCGTGCCTTCAGCCGCCCGGGCCCCCAGCTCTGGAATTCCCTCCCTAAACCTCTCCGCCTCTCTTTCTCCTCCTTCAGGAGGCTCCTTAAAACCAACCCCTTTGACCAAGCTTTTGGTCACCTGTCCTAGTATTCTGCGGCTCAGTGTTAAAATTTTGTTTTTGATAATCGCTCCTGTGAAGCGCCGTGGGGTGGTTTTTCCTACGTTGAAGGCACTATAGAAATGCAAGTTGCTGTCGATGTTGCTGTCTGGCACTTTGCACAGGCATTTGCCAGGCGCGTGGACGTCAATGCCTTGAACAAACTGCAGCGCGGGCTCAGTATAGAGAGATCTGAGCAGATTCGCTGCCCAGGTATAGAATGCAGCCGGTGACACACTTACATTTGATGAGTCAGTGAGAATTGATAACCAATCAGCTCGCCCGGTACATTATCTTGTTGCCAGGAAAACAGGCCAATTATGTAAGGGTATAACACTGCAGTTTCAATTCGCAACTTGTATCAAAGCGTTAATAATAACTCGACAAGCCGATGGTAAAATCATTTGTTTCAAAATCATTTCCACCAATATCTTGCCTGATTTTTTAAGTCCAGCAAGTAAGCTGCAAGGGTTATGACACACAGCACTGATAATATACCTCTTCACACTCTCAGATTAAAATGTTAGGAACATAGGAACAGGAGGAGGCCATTCAGCCCCTCGAGCCTGTTCTACCATTCAGTTAAACCGTGGCTCATCTGCATCTTAACTCCAGCGTCCCGCCTTGATTCCGTAACCCTCGATACCCTTACCGAACGAAAATCTATCAATCTCAGTTTTGACTATTTCAATTGACCCCCCAGACTCAACAGCTCTCTGAGGGAGAGAGTTCCAGATTCCCACTGCCCTTTGTGTGAAGAAGTGCTTCCTGACATCACCCCTGAACGGCCTGGCTCTAATTTTAAGGTTCTGCCCCCTTGTTCTGGACTCCCCCCACCAGAGGAAATAGATTCTTTCTATCGACCCGATCAACTCCTTTAATCATCTTAAACACTTCGATCAGATCACCTCTTAATCCTCTATATTCAAGGGAATACAAGACTAGTCTGTGCAACCTGTTCCCATAAATTAACCCTTACCCGTCTGTGGTAAACCACTGTTTGTATTCCTGTTTGTCCTGTTTGTATTCCACTGTGTACATGCCTCGGCTGACTCCTCCCACAGGTCCTAGTATAAAGGTGACTGCTCCCCAGCCCTTAGTATCATGGACCGGTCGACCACGCGAGGCAGACCTCCATTCTGTTGTTAATAAAAGCCTTTAGTTACTCTTCTAACTCTCAGTCTTTTATGAGTAATTGATAGCACATCAATTTTATTAACAACATTTTTATAATGGAGAAGATCCTCACACCAGCATGCCTGGACTTAGATCATCGGGAGGCGGACTCATCCACCAAGTTTACTCACTGGCTTAAGTGTTTCGAAAAATTCCTGACCGCCTCCGAAGCAATCAAATCGGACGAGGACAAACTGGATGTCCTGACCTCCAAAGTGAACCACCGAGTGTACTCGGTCATCCAAGACGCGACCTCGTACGCGGACGCTATCAAGCTCCTCAAGGACCAGTACACGCGCCCAGTGAACGAAGTGTACGCCAGGCACCTCCTGGGGAGTCGTAAACAACAACCTGGGGAATCGACCGTGGAATACCTTCAGGCACTGTCTGTGCTTGGCCGGGCCTGTGGTTGTAAGGATGTAAAGGCCGCCGTGTACACAGAGGAACTTATCCGGGACGCTTTTGTAGCGGGCCACAGATCCAATTACACCCGACAGCGACTGTTGGAGCAGAGTAACCTCGACCTCAACAAGGCCTCTGAACTCGCACTATCGTTGGATGCAGCCTACCAGGGCATGGATGCCTACTCCTCTGCACCGTGGACGCCGCGGGGAATGACAGCCTGGGACACGGTAGGACCGCCTCATAGCGCCGTGCCACCCCAGCCACACCCCAACAACGGCCCAACTACCGCAGCAGTGTCCCAAGGCCAGACAGCAGTGCCCCAAGGCCAGAAATGCTACTTCTGTGGCCAGGCAAAACACCCCAGAGCGCGCTGCCTGGCGAAAAACGCGATCTGCTCGGGCTGCGGGAAGAAGGGACACTACGCTAGCGTCTGCAGGGCCAAAGCCACCCCGAACCCCAGCAGCGCCGCGTGTGGGCCATGCGGGCCGCCATCTTGGACCTCCCCGGCCATGTGCGAATCACCGGTACAGCAGCCATTTTGGACGCCTCCAGCCACATGGGGATCATGGACGCCGCCATCTTGGACGACAGCCGGGACGCAGCAGGCCCCCGACACCGCCTCATCTGATACCCGCAGCGACACACCGACCCCTACGCTGGCATCCGTTACACTGGACCAAGCGAGACCGCACCAACTGGCCAGTTCCACAATGGACATTAAGGTAAATGGTCACGATACAATCTGCCTTTTTGACTCTGGGAGCACGGAGAGCTTCATCCACCCCGACACGGTGCGGCGTTGCTCTCTCCCAGTCCTGCCTGCGCAACAGCGGATTTCTATGGCCTCCGAGTCCCAGTCAGCGGACATCGGCGGCTACTGCGTGGTGACACTCGTAGTAGACGGGACCGTGTACGATCATTTTAAACTTCTGGTCCTGCCTGACCTCTGCGCTGCCGTCCTGCTGGGGTTAGATTTTCAGTGCCACCTTAAAAGTGTTACGATGGCGTACGGTGGACCCCTACCCCCACTCACAGTCCGCAGCCAGCAGCTTCCAAACTGCCCGCCGCGCACCAGGTGCAACCTCTCCACACTCAGAGTCACCCCCCCCCAACTGTTTGCTAACCTCACCCCCGACTGTAAGCCCATCGCCACAAAGAGCAGGCGATACAGTGCCGGGGACAGGGTTTTCATTAAAACCGAAGTGGAGCGGCTCCTGAAAGAAGGGATTATTGAGGGCAGCACCAGCCCCTGGCGAGCCCAGGTTGTGGTCGTTAAGACCGGCGAGAAGCAGCGCCTGGTCATCGACTACAGCCAGACAATAAATCGCTACACCCTGCTGGACGCCTACCCACTCCCCCGTATAGCTGATATGGTCAACCAGATCGCGCAGTACCGCGTCTTCTCGACCATTGACCTGAAATCAGCGTACCACCAGCTCCCCATCCGCCCTGAGGACCGCCAGTACACTGCCTTTGAGGCAAACGGCCGCCTCTATCACTTCCTTAGGGTTCCCTTTGGCATCACCAACGGGGTCTCCGTCTTCCAAAGGGAGATGGACCGGATGGTAGATCAAAATGCGTTGCAGGCCACTTTCCCATATCTGGACAATGTGACCATCTGCGGCCGTGACTTGCAGGACCATGACGCAAACCTCGAAAAATTCCTCCGCACCGCCCAACTCCTAAACCTGACATATAACAAGGAGAAGTGCATATTCCGCACAAACCGCCTCGCCATCCTTGGCTGTGTTGTGGAACACGGAGTCATCGGCCCCGACCCCGACCGGATGCGTCCCCTTATGGAACTTCCACTGCCCCACTGCCTCAAGGCCCTGAAGAGGTGCCTAGGGTTTTTCTCCTATTACGCCCAGTGGGTCCCCTACTATGCGGACAAGGCCCGTCCGCTGATCAAGTCCACCTCTTTTCCCTTGACGGCAGAGGCCCGCTTAGCCTTCCACCGTATCAAGGAGGACATTGCCAAAGCCACCATGCACGCAGTGGACGAATCCATCCCCTTCCAGGTGGAAAGCGACGCGTCCGACTTTGCCCTGGCCGCTACCCTCAATCAGGCGGGGAGACCCGTGGCCTTCTTTTCACGAACCCTCCAAGGCCCGGAGACCAGACACTCCGCTGTTGAGAAGGAGGCCCAGGCGATTGTGGAGGCTGTGCATCATTGGAGGCACTACCTGGCCGGAAAACGATTTACCCTGCTCACTGACCAGCGTTCAGTTGCTTTTATGTTTAACAACAAGCAGAGGGGCAAAATCAAAAATGACAAGATCTTGAGGTGGAGAATCGAACTTTCCACCTACAACTACGAGATCTTGTACCGGCCCGGGAAGCTAAATGAACCCCCGGATGCGCTATCGCGTGGCACCTGCGCCAGCGCGCAGATCGATAGACTACGGGTCCTCCACAATGACCTCTGCCACCCGGGGGTCACCAGGTTCTTCCACCTCATCAAGGCCCGCAACCTGCCTTACTCTATTGAGGAGGTCAGGACCATGACCAGGAACTGCCAAGTCTGCGCTGAGTGCAAACCACACTTTTACAGACCAGACAGGGCCCACCTGATAAAAGCCACTCGCCCCTTCGAGCGCCTGAGCGTTGATTTTAAAGGGCCTCTCCCCTCCTCCGACCGCAATGTGTACTTCCTCAATATTATTGATGAGTACTCCCGTTTCCCGTTCGCCTTCCCCTGCCCGGACATGACCAGTGCCACGGTCATTAAATGTCTGAACAACCTCTTCACCCTGTTCGGCTTCCCCAGCTATATCCATAGCGACCGGGGCTCATCGTTTATGAGCGACGAACTCCGTCAGTACCTGCTAACTAGGGGTATTGCCACAAGCAGGACCACCAGTTACAACCCCCGGGGGAACGGACAGGTGGAAAGAGAAAATGCGACAGTTTGGAAGGCCGTCCTGCTAGCCTTAAAGTCTAGGGGCCTTCCAACCTCCCGCTGGCAGGATGTGCTCCCCGATGCGCTCCACTCTATTCGGTCACTGCTCTGCACTGCCACTAACGCCACCCCTCATGAGAAAATGTTTGTCTTCCCAAGGAAGTCCACATCGGGGACATCGCTACCGCCATGGCTGACGTCCCCAGGGCCGGTCCTACTGAGAAGACACGTGAGGACCCATAAAACGGACCCCCTGGTCGAGAGGGTCGACCTCCTCCACGCCAACCCCCAGTATGCTTACATCGCATACCCGGACGGGCGGGAGGACACAGTCTCCATAAGAGACCTTGCACCCTCGGGGGCCGCAGTAACCCACTACCCACTACCACCCCCCCCCACGATCCGATATCCAGCCCCAGCAGACGGCAGGCCTGGGCCCCGCGACCCGCTCGACATCTACGAGGACGACACGCCTGTGCCACAGCCTACGCTGAACTCGACGCCGGAAACTTCACTACCCCTGCCGTCGCCACGCAGATCACAGCGGCAGACAAGACCTCCGGAGAGACTCCAATACACTAACATTTAATACACTTCACCCCGCCGGACTCAATTTTAAACAAGGGGTGAATGTGGTAAACCACTGTTTGTATTCCTGTTTGTATTCCACTGTGTACATGCCTGGACATGCCTCGGCTGACTCCTCCCACAGGTCCTAGTATAAAGGTGACTGCTCCCCAGCCCTTAGTATCATGGACCGGTCGACCACGCGAGGCAGACCTCCATTCTGTTGTTAATAAAAGCCTTTAGTTACTCTTCTAACTCTCAGTCTTTTATGAGTAATTGATAGCGCATCACCGTCCTTACCCAACAAAAATCTATCAATACAATAGCAAAATACTGCGGATGCTGGAAATCTGAAATAACAACAGAAAACGCTGGAAACACTCGGCAGGCCAGGCAGCATCTGTGGAGAGAGAAACAGAGTTAACGTTTCAGGTCGAAACCCTTCTTCAGAACTGATGAAAAGGTCTTCGACCTGAAACGTTAACTCTGTTTCTCTCTCCACGGATGCTGCCCTGGCCTGCCGAGTTTTTCCAGCGTTTTCTGTTGTTATTTCAAAAATCTATCGATCTCGGCCTTGAAAGCTCCAATTGACCCCCAGACTCAACAGCTCTCTGGGGGAGAGAGTTCCAGATTCCCACTGCCCTTTGTATGAAGAAGTGCTTCCTGACATCACTCCTGAACGGCCTGGCTCCAATTTTAAGGCAATGCCCCCTTGTTCTGGACTCTCCCCACCAGAGGAAATTGTCTCTATCGACCTGATCGAATCCCTTTTATTTTTTTTTTAAACACCTCGCAATTAGACCTTCTAAACTCAGGGGAATACAAGCCCAGTCTGTGCCACCTGTTCTCAGAATTTAACCCCTTTAGCCCCGGTGTCAGTCTGGTGAATCTGGGCTGCCCCCCCTCCAAGGTCAGTCTATCCTTCCTGAGGGGCGGGGCCCTGAACTGAACGCAGGGTCCAGATGGGGTCTGACCAGAGCTCGGTATAAACTGTAACATCACTTCCACCCCATTGCATTCCAAAGACTAACTATATTGGAGAGAACGTTTGGGTTGAAATCGCACTCCAGGACTGGAGCACATAATCTAGGCTGACACTTTAGTGCAGTCCAAAGGGAACCTCAGGAAGGATGGACTGGCCTCGGAGGGGGAGCGGCCCAGATTCACCAGACTGACACCGGGGCTAAATTATGAGGACGGGTTGCATTAACATGATTTATATTCCCTTGAGTTTAGAAGGTCTAATCGAGGTGTTTAAAATGATAAAAGGGATTCGATAGAGAGAGACAATTTCCTCTGGTGGGGAATCCAGAAGAAAGGGAATTGCCTTAAAAGTAGAGCCAGGTCATTTAGGGGGGAAATCAGGAAGCACTTCCTTACATAAAGGGTAGCGGGAATCAGGAACTCTCTCCCCGAAAAGGCTGTGGATGCTGGAGGTCAATTAGAGCTTTCAAGGCCGAGATCGATAGAGTTTTGTTGGGTAAGGGTATCGAGGGAGATGGAGCTAAGGCGGGTAAATGGGACTGAGCGGCAGATCAGCCTCGATCTAACAGAATGGCGGAGCAGGCTCGAGGGGCTGAATGGCCTCCTCCTGTTCCTATGAGTGCTGCACTGTCAGGGCTCTCCTATTGGAATCTCCCTCTCATGTACGCAGCAGTCACGTTTCCACAGAGCCGGATTACCATGGAAACATCTGGAGTGATGCAAGGAAAATCCAGAGGTGGAAATGCACACATCTGTCCTTCGCTCTCCATGTCTGTCCCTCTGTTTCTCCCTCACTCCACGCCATCTCTCATTTGTACTCTCTCCATTTCTCTGTTACTCTCTCTCCCCTTTCCTCATTTACTGTCACTCCCCTTTCTCTGTTACTCTCTGTCCATCTCTCTCCTTTGTTACACTCTCTATCTCCACACTTGTGTTACTCTCTCTCTATCGCCTTGTCTCCCCCTCTCTCCTTTTCTGTTACTCTCACCATCACTTTCTCCTTATCTGTCTCCATCTCTCTCTCCCCCTTTCTCTATTACTCGCTCCATCTCTCCTTTTCTGTTTCTCTCTCCATCTCTCTTCTGTCACACTCTCTCCATCTCTAGTACTTCTCTCTCTCCATCCACCTTCTCTCTCTCTCTCTCTCTCCGTTCACCTTCTCTCTCCGTCCGCCTTCCCTCTCTCTCTCCATCCACCTTCTCTCTCTCTCCACCCACCTTCCTCTCTCTCTCTCTCTCCACCCACCTTCTCTCTCTCTCTCTATCCACCTTCTCTCTCTCTCTCTCCATCCACCTTCTCTCTCTCTCTCCATCCACCTTCTCTCTCTCTCTCCATCCACCTTCTCTCTCTCTCCATCCACCTTCTCTCTCTCTCCATCCACCTTCTCTCTCTCTCTCCATCCACCTCTCTCTCTCTCCACCCACCTCTCTCTCTCTCCACCCACCTCTCTCTCTCTCTCCACTCCACCTTCTCTCTCTCTCTCCACCCACCTTCTCTCTCTCTCTCTCTCCACCCACCTTCTCTCTCTCTCTCTATCCACCTTCTCTCTCTCTCCATCCACCTTCTCTCTCTCTCCATCCACCTTCTCTCTCCACCCACCTCTCTCTCTCTCCACCCACCTTCTCTCTCTCTCCACCCACCTTCTCTCTCTCTCCACCCACCTTCTCTCTCTCTCTCTATCCACCGTTCTCTCTCTCTCTCCATCCACCTTCTCTCTCTCTCCATCCACCACTCTCTCTCTCCATCCAACTCTCTCTCTCTCCATCCACCTCTCTCTCTCTCTCCTCTCTCTCTCTCCATCCACCTTCTCTCTCTCCCTCTCTCTCTCTCCGTCCACCTTCTCTCTCTCTCTCTCTCCATCCACCTTCTCTCTCTCTCTCTCTCATCCATCCACCCTTCTCTCTCTCTCTCTCTCTCCATCCACCTTCTCTCTCTCCATCCACCTTCTCTCTCTCTCCATCCACCTTCTCTCTCTCTCCATCCACCTTTTCTCTCTCTCCATCCACCTTCTCTCTCTCTCCATCCACCTTCTCTCTCTCTCCATCCACCTTCTCTCTCTCTCCATCCACCTTCTCTCTCTCTCTCTCTCTCTCTATCCACCTTCTCGCTCTCTCTCTCCATCCACCTTCTCGCTCTCTCTCTCTCCATCCACCTTCTCTCTCTCTCTCGCTCTCTCTCCATCCACCTTCTCTCTCTCTCGCTCTCTCTCCATCCACCTTCTCTCTCTCTCTCTCCCCATCCACCTTCTCTCTCCACCCACCTTCTCTCTCTCTCTATCCACCTTCTCTCATCTCTCTCTCTCCATCCACCTTCTCTCTCTCTCCATCCACCTTCTCTCTCTCCACCCACCTTCTCTCTCTCTCTCTATCCACCTTCTCTCTCTCTCTCTATCCACCTTCTCTCTCTCTCTCCATCCAGCTTCTCTCTCCATCCACCTTCGCTCTCTCTCTCTCTATCCACCTTCTCTCTCTCTCTCTATCCACCTTCTCTCTCTCTCTCTCTCCATCCAGCTTCTCTCTCCATCCACCTTCTCTCTCTCTCCATCCACCTTCTCTCTCTCTCCATCCACCTTCGCTCTCTCTCTCTATCCACCTTCTCTCTCTCTCTCCATCCACCTTCTCTCTCTCTCTCTCTCCAGCCACCTTCTCTCTCTCTCTCTCTATCCACCTTCTCTCTCTCTCTCTCTCTCTACCCACCTTCTCTCTCCATCCACCTTCTCTCTCTCTCCATCCACCTTCTCTCTCTCTCTCCATCCACCTTCTCTCTCTCTCCATCCACCTTCTCTCTCTCTCTCCATCCACCTTCTCTCTCTCTCTCTCTCCATCCACCTTCTCTCTCTCTCCATCCACCTTCTCTCTCTCTCCATCCACCTTCTCTCTCTCTCTCCATCCACCTTCTCTCTCCATCCACCTTCTCTCTCTCTCTCCATCCACCTTCTCGCTCTCTCTCTCCATCCACCTTCTCTCTCTCTCTCTCTCTCTCTCTCCATCCACCTTCTCCAATTCCAATTCCAATTCCAATTAAAATGCTTTATTGGCATGAAAGTTTACAGAGAACCATATTGCCAAAGCTTACATAGCAAAAAGGTACAGTTTTCCAACATTCTGTAGGTGTCAATCGATTTGACATTTGTTGGGTACATACAATATTACTTTTAAACAATATTAATTTTAAACAGTCTTTGTACTTCATTTGGTACGTTCAATATTAATTTTAAACAGTCTTAATTTTAAACAGTCCTCAGGTTGTGACATGTTGTTACATATTTGGCCCCAAGGTATGGTCTGTCTCCTTCTCCTAGGACTAATCTCAATTTTGACAGATCATCCAATTCCTTGAAATCTGGGGTTGTTTGGCTTAGCTTGTTGAATAATATGTTTCTTGATGTGTTGAATTTTTCGCATTTTAGGAGGAAATGCATTTCTGTTTCAACCTCGCCAGCCAGACATTGATCGCATATTCTATTCTCTCTAGGCTGCCAGGATTTCTTGTATCTGCCTTTTTCAATTTCCAGTTGGTGGTCGCTTAGTCTGTACCTGGTGAGGGTCTGTCTCTGTTTTGTGTCTTTGATGGTCGTGAGGTAGTCTGCCAGTTTATATTCTCTTTTTAGGGCCCGGTAACATTCTAATCTGCTTTGGCTTTCGGTTATTTTGTTCCAATGTTCCAGGTAGGTTTCTTTGCATTTTTTAATGATTTGGTTCACTCGGATTGGTGTTTGGACGGCTGTGTTGGTCTGGGGCTGGTCAGGGTCCGGCTGAGTACTTAGTTTCCGTAGCAGCTCTCTCTCTCTCCATCCACCTTCTCTCTCTCTCTCCATCCACCTTCTCTCTCTCTCCATCCACCTTCTTTCTCTCTCCATCCACCTTCTCTCTCTCTCCATCCACCTTCTCTCTCTCTCCATCCACCTTCTCTCTCTCTCCATCCACCTTCTCTCTCTCTCTCCACCCACCTTCTCTCTCTCCATCCACCTTCTCTCTCCATCCACCTTCTCTCTCCATCCACCTTCTCTCTCTCTCTCCATCCACCTTCTCTCTCTCCATCCACCTTCTCTCTCTCTCCATCCACCTTCTCTCTCTCTCTCTCTCATCTCTCTCTCTCTCTCTCTCCATCCACCTTCTCTCTCTCTCTCTCTCCATCCACCTCTCTCTCTCTCTCTCTCCATCCACCTTCTCTCTCTCTCCATCCACCTTCTCTCTCTCTCCATCCACCTTCTCTCTCTCCATCCACCTTCTCTCTCTCTCCATCCACCTTCTCTCTCTCTCCATCCACCTTCTCTCTCTCTCCATCCACCTTCTCTCTCTCCATCCACCTTCTCTCTCTCTCCATCCACCTTCTCTCTCTCTCCATCCACCTTCTCTCTCTCTCCATCCACCTTCTCTCTCTCTCCATCCACCTTCTCTCTCTCCATCCACCTTCTCTCTCTCTCCATCCACCTTCTCTCTCTCTCCATCCACCTTCTCTCTCTCTCCATCCACCTTCTCGCTCTCTCTCTCTCTCTCTCTCTCCATCCACCTTCTCTCTCCATCCACCTTCTCTCTCTCTCCATCCACCTTCTCTCTCTCTCTCCATCCACCTTCTCTCTCTCTCTCCATCCACCTTCTCTCTCTCCATCCACCTTCTCTCTCTCCATCCACCTTCTCTCTCTCTCTCCGTCCACCTTCTCTCTCTCTCCGTCCACCTTCTCTCTCTCTCCGTCCACCTTCTCTCTCTCTCTCTCCGTCCACTTTCTCTCTCTCTCTCTCCGTCCACCTTCTCTCTCTCTCTCTCCGTCCACCTTCTCTCTCTCTCTCTCCGTCCACCTTCTCTCTCTCTCTCTCTCTCTCTCCATCCACCTTCTCTCTATCTCTCTCCATCCACCTTCTCTCTCTCTCTCTCTCTCCATCCACCTTCTCTCTCTCTCTCTCCATCCACCTTCTCTCTCCATCCACCTTCTCTCTCTCTCTCTCCGTCCACCTTCTCTCTCTCCATCCACCTTCTCTCTCTCCGTCCACCTTCTCTCTCTCCGTCCACCTTCTCTCTCTCTCTCCGTCCACCTTCTCACTCTCTCTCTCCGTCCACCTTCTCTCTCTCTCTCTCCGTCCACCTTCTCTCTCTCTCTCCGTCCACCTTCTCCCTCTCTCTTTCCGTCCACCTTCTCTCTCTCTCCATCCACCTTCTCTCTCTCTCCATCCACCTTCTCTCTCTCTCTCTCTCCATCCACCTTCTCTCTCTCTCTCTCTCTATCCACCTTCTCTCTCCTCTCTCCATCCACCTTCTCTCTCTCTCTCCATCCACCTTCTCCAATTTCCAATTCAATTCCAATTCAAATGCTTTATTGGCATGAAAGTTTACAGAGAACCATATTGCCAAAGCTTACATAGCTCTTCTCTCTCTCTCTCTCTCTCTCTCCATCCACCTTCTCTCTCTCTCTCTCCATCCACCTTCTCTCTCTCTCTCCACCCACCTTCTCTCTCTCTCTCCATCCACCACCTCTCTCTCTCTCTCTCCATCCACCTTCGCTCTCTCTCTCTCTCTATCCACCTTCTCTCTCTCTCTCTCTATCCACCTTCTCTCTCTCTCTCTCTCTCTCTCCTTCTCTCTCTCTCTCTAGCCACCTTCTCTCTCTCTCCATCCACCTTCTCTCTCTCTCTCTCCATCCACCTTCTCTCTCTCTCTCTCCATCCACCTTCTCTCTCTCTCTCCATCCACCTTTCTCTCTCTCTCTCCATCCACCTTTTCTCTCTCTCTCTCCATCCACCTTCTCTCTCTCTCTCCATCCACCTTCTCTCTCTCTCTCCACCCACCTTCTCTCTCTCTCCATCCACCTTCTCTCTCTCTCTCCATCCACCTTCTCT
>NC_140989.1:368969279-369019811 GCF_052327205.1 Somniosus microcephalus | reverse complement strand
GAAGGTGGATGGAGAGAGAGAGAGAGAAGGTGGACGGAGAGAGAGAGAGAGAAGGTGGACGGAGAGAGAGAGAGAGAAGGTGGATGGAGAGAGAGAGAGAAGGTGGATGGAGAGAGAGAAGGTGGATGGAGAGAGAGAGAGAGAGAAGGTGGATGGAGAGAGAGAGAGAAGGTGGATGGAGAGAGAGAGAGAGAGAAGGTGGATGGAGAGAGAGAGAAGGTGGATGGAGAGAGAGAGAGAGAAGGTGGATGGAGAGAGAGAGAGAGAGAAGGTGGATGGAGAGAGAGAGAGAGAGAAGGTGGATGGAGAGAGAGAGAGAAGGTGGATGGAGAGAGAGAGAGAGAAGGTGGGTGGAGAGAGAGAGAGAAGGTGGATGGAGAGAGAGAGAGAAGGTGGATGGAGAGAGAGAGAGAAAAGGTGGATGGAGAGAGAGAGAGAAAAGGTGGATGGAGAGAGAGAGAGAAGGTGGATGGAGAGAGAGAGAGAGAAGGTGGATGGAGAGAGAGAGAGAGAAGGTGGATGGAGAGAGAGAGAGAAGGTGGCTGGAGAGAGAGAAGGAGAGAGAGAGAGAGAGAGAGAAGGTGGATAGAGAGAGAGAGAGAGAAGGTGGATAGAGAGAGAGAGAGAGCGAAGGTGGATGGAGAGAGAGAGAGAGAGGTGGTGGATGGAGAGAGAGAGAGAAGGTGGGTGGAGAGAGAGAGAGAAGGTGGATGGAGAGAGAGAGAGAGAAGGTGGATGGAGAGAGAGAGAGAGAGAGAGAGAAGAGCTATGTAAGCTTTGGCAATATGGTTCTCTGTAAACTTTCATGCCAATAAAGCATTTGAATTGGAATTGAATTGGAAATTGGAGAAGGTGGATGGAGAGAGAGAGAGAAGGTGGATGGAGAGAGAGAGAGAAGGTGGATAGAGAGAGAGAGAGAGAGAAGGTGGATGGAGAGAGAGAGAGAGAGAGGGTGGATGGAGAGAGAGAGAAGGTGGATGGAGAGAGAGAGAAGGTGGACGGAAAGAGAGAGGGAGAAGGTGGACGGAGAGAGAGAGAGAGAAGGTGGACGGAGAGAGAGAGAGAGAAGGTGGACGGAGAGAGAGAGTGAGAAGGTGGACGGAGAGAGAGAGAGAAGGTGGACGGAGAGAGAGAAGGTGGACGGAGAGAGAGAAGGTGGATGGAGAGAGAGAAGGTGGACGGAGAGAGAGAGAGAGAAGGTGGATGGAGAGAGAAGGTGGATGGAGAGAGAGAGAGAGAAGGTGGATGGAGAGAGAGAGAGAGAGAGAAGGTGGATGGAGAGAGATAGAGAGAAGGTGGATGGAGAGAGAGAGAGAGAGAGAGAAGGTGGACGGAGAGAGAGAGAGAGAAGGTGGACGGAGAGAGAGAGAGAGAGAAGGTGGACGGAGAGAGAGAGAGAGAAAGTGGACGGAGAGAGAGAGAGAGAAGGTGGACGGAGAGAGAGAGAAGGTGGACGGAGAGAGAGAGAAGGTGGACGGAGAGAGAGAGAGAAGGTGGATGGAGAGAGAGAAGGTGGATGGAGAGAGAGAAGGTGGATGGAGAGAGAGAGAGAAGGTGGATGGAGAGAGAGAGAGAAGGTGGATGGAGAGAGAGAGAAGGTGGATGGAGAGAGAAGGTGGATGGAGAGAGAGAGAGAGAGAGAGAGAGAGAAGGTGGATGGAGAGAGAGAGAAGGTGGATGGAGAGAGAGAGAAGGTGGATGGAGAGAGAGAGAAGGTGGGATGGAGAGAGAGAGAAGGTGGATGGAGAGAGAGAGAAGGTGGATGGAGAGAGAGAGAAGGTGGATGGAGAGAGAGAGAAGGTGGATGGAGAGAGAGAGAAGGTTGGATGGAGAGAGAGAGAGAGAGAAGGTGGATGGAGAGAGAGAGAGAGAGAGAGAGAGAGAGAGAAGGTGGATGGAGAGAGAGAGAAGGTGGATGGAGAGAGAGAAGGTGGATGGAGAGAGAGAGAGAAGGTGGATGGAGAGAGAAGGTGGATGGAGAGAGAAGGTGGGTGGAGAGAGAGAGAGAAGGTGGATGGAGAGAGAGAGAAGGTGGATGGAGAGAGAGAGAAGGTGGATGGAGAGAGAGAGAAGGTGGATGGAGAGAGAGAGAAGGTGGATGGAGAGAGAGAGAGAAGGTGGATGGAGAGAGAGAGAGCTGCTACGGAAACTAAGTACTCAGCCGGACCCTGACCAGCCCCAGACCAACACAGCCGTCCAAACACCAATCCGAGTGAACCAAATCATTAAAAAATGCAAAGAAACCTACCTGGAACATTGGAACAAAATAACCGAAAGCCAAAGCAGATTAGAATGTTACCGGGCCTAAAAAGAGAATATAAACTGGCAGACTACCTCACGACCATCAAAGACACAAAACAGAGACAGACCCTCACCAGGTACAGACTAAGCGACCACCAACTGGAAATTGAAAAAGGCAGATACAAGAAATCCTGGCAGCCTAGAGAGAATAGAATATGCGATCAATGTCTGGCTGGTGAGGTTGAAACAGAAATGCATTTCCTCCTAAAATGCGAAAAATTCAACACATCAAGAAACATATTATTCAACAAGCTAAGCCAAACAACCCAGATTTCAAGGAATTGGATGATCTGTCAAAATTGAGATTAGTCCTAGGAGAAGGAGACAGACCATACCTTGGGGCCAAATATGTAACAACATGTCACAACCTGAGGACTGTTTAAAATTAAGACTGTTTAAAATTAATATTGAACGTACCAAATGAAGTACAAAGACTGTTTAAAATTAATATTGTTTAAAAGTAATATTGTATGTACCCAACAAATGTCAAATCGATTGACACCTACAGAATGTTGGAAAACTGTACCTTTTTGCTATGTAAGCTTTGGCAATATGGTTCTCTGTAAACTTTCATGCCAATAAAGCATTTTAATTGGAATTGGAATTGGAGAAGGTGGATGGAGAGAGAGAGAGAGAGAGAGAGAAGGTGGATGGAGAGAGAGAGCGAGAAGGTGGATGGAGAGAGAGAGAGAAGGTGGATGGAGAGAGAAGGTGGATGGAGAGAGAGAGAGAAGGTGGATGGAGAGAGAGAGAAGGTGGATGGAGAGAGAGAGAAGGTGGATGGAGAGAGAGAGAGAGAGAAGGTGGATGGAGAGAGAGAGAGAAGGTGGATGGAGAGAGAGAGAGAAGGTGGATGGAGAGAGAGAGAGAAGGTGGATGGAGAGAGAGAGAAGGTGGATGGAGAGAGAAGGTGGGTAGAGAGAGAGAGAGAGAGAGAAGGTGGATAGAGAGAGAGAGAGAGAAGGTGGCTGGAGAGAGAGAGAGAGAGAGAAGGTGGATGGAGAGAGAGAGAGAAGGTGGATAGAGAGAGAGAGCGAAGGTGGATGGAGAGAGAGAGAAGGTGGATGGAGAGAGAGAGAAGGTGGATGGAGAGAGAAGCTGGATGGAGAGAGAGAGAGAGAGAGAAGGTGGATAGAGAGAGAGAGAGAGAAGGTGGATAGAGAGAGAGAGAGCGAAGGTGGATGGAGAGAGAAGCTGGATGGAGAGAGAGAGAGAAGGTGGATAGAGAGAGAGAGAGAAGGTGGATAGAGAGAGAGAGAGAGAAGGTGGGTGGAGAGAGAGAAGGTGGATGGAGAGAGAGAGAAGGTGGATGGAGAGAGAGAGAGAGAGAAGGTGGATAGAGAGAGAGAGAAGGTGGGTGGAGAGAGAAGGTGGATGGGGAGAGAGAGAGAGAGAAGGTGGATGGAGAGAGAGCGAGAGAGAGAGAAGGTGGATGGAGAGAGAGCGAGAGAGAGAGAGAAGGTGGATGGAGAGAGAGAGAGCGAGAAGGTGGATGGAGAGAGAGAGCGAGAAGGTGGATAGAGAGAGAGAGAGAGAGAGAGAAGGTGGATGGAGAGAGAGAGAAGGTGGATGGAGAGAGAGAGAAGGTGGATGGAGAGAGAGAGAAGGTGGATGGAGAGAGAGAAAAGGTGGATGGAGAGAGAGAGAAGGTGGATGGAGAGAGAGAGAAGGTGGATGGAGAGAGAGAGGTGGATGGAGAGAGAGAGAGAGAGAAGGTGGATGGAGAGAGAGAGAGAGAGAGAAGGTGGATGGAGAGAGAGAGAGAGAGAAGGTGGACGGAGAGAGAGAGGGAGAGAGAGAAGGTGGATGGAGAGAGAGAGAGGGAGAGAGAGAGAGGTGGATGGAGAGAGAGAGAGGTGGATGGAGAGAGAGAGAAGGTGGATGGAGAGAGAGAGAGAAGGTGGATAGAGAGAGAGAGAGAAGGTGGGTGGAGAGAGAGAGAAGGTGGGTGGAGAGAGAGAGAAGGTGGGTGGAGAGAGAGAGAAGGTGGGTGGAGAGAGAAGGTGGATGGAGAGAGAGAGAAGGTGGATGGAGAGAGAGAGAAGGTGGATAGAGAGAGAGAGAGAAGGTGGGTGGAGAGAGAGAGAGAGAGAAGGTGGGTGGAGAGAGAGAGAGAGGTGGGTGGAGAGAGAGAGAGGTGGGTGGAGAGAGAGAGAGGTGGGTGGAGAGAGAGAGAGGTGGATGGAGAGAGAGAGAGAAGGTGGATGGAGAGAGAGAGAAGGTGGATGGAGAGAGAGAGAGAAGGTGGATGGAGAGAGAGAGAGAAGGTGGATGGAGAGAGAGAGAGAAGGTGGATGGAGAGAGAGAGAGAGAAGGTGGGTGGAGAGAGAGAGAGAAGGTGGGTGGAGAGAGAGAGAAGGTGGATGGAGAGAGAGAGGGAAGGCGGACGGAGAGAGAAGGTGAACGGAGAGAGAGAGAGAGAGAGAAGGTGGATGGAGAGAGAGAAGTACTAGAGATGGAGAGAGTGTGACAGAAGAGAGATGGAGAGAGAAACAGAAAAGGAGAGATGGAGCGAGTAATAGAGAAAGGGGGGAGAGAGAGATGGAGACAGATAAGGAGAAAGTGATGGTGAGAGTAACAGAAAAGGAGAGAGGGGAGACAAGGCGATAGAGAGAGAGTAACACAAGTGTGGAGATAGAGAGTGTAACAAAGGAGAGAGATGGACAGAGAGTAACAGAGAAAGGGGAGTGACAGTAAATGAGGAAAGGGGAGAGAGAGTAACAGAGAAATGGAGAGAGTACCAAATGAGAGATGGCGTGGAGTGAGGGAGAAACAGAGGGACAGACATGGAGAGCGAAGGACAGATGTGTGCATTTCCACCTCTGGATTTTCCTGCATCACTCCAGATGTTTCCATGGTAATCCGGCTCTGTGGAAACGTGACTGCTGCGTACATGAGAGGGAGATTCCAATAGGAGAGCCCTGACAGTGCAGCACTCATAGGAACAGGAGGAGGCCATTCAGCCCCTCGAGCCTGCTCCGCCATTCTGTTAGATCGAGGCTGATCTGCCGCTCAGTCCCATTTACCCGCCTTAGCTCCATCTCCCTCGATACCCTTACCCAACAAAACTCTATCGATCTCGGCCTTGAAAGCTCTAATTGACCTCCAGCATCCACAGCCTTTTCGGGGAGAGAGTTCCTGATTCCCGCTACCCTTTATGTAAGGAAGTGCTTCCTGATTTCCCCCCTAAATGACCTGGCTCTACTTTTAAGGCAATTCCCTTTCTTCTGGATTCCCCACCAGAGGAAATTGTCTCTCTCTATCGAATCCCTTTTATCATTTTAAACACCTCGATTAGACCTTCTAAACTCAAGGGAATATAAATCATGTTAATGCAACCCGTCCTCATAATTTAGCCCCGGTGTCAGTCTGGTGAATCTGGG
This sequence comes from Somniosus microcephalus, assembly GCF_052327205.1. Taxonomy (NCBI): domain Eukaryota; kingdom Metazoa; phylum Chordata; class Chondrichthyes; order Squaliformes; family Somniosidae; genus Somniosus; species Somniosus microcephalus. The sequence continues at coordinate 369,014,127 of NC_140989.1, read as the reverse complement.
CCGCTCCCCCTCCGAGGCCAGTCCATCCTTCCTGAGGTTCCCTTTGGACTGCACTAAAGTGTCAGCCTAGATTATGTGCTCCAGTCCTGGAGTGCGATTTCAACCCAAACGTTCTCTCCAATATAGTTAGTCTTTGGAATGCAATGGGGTGGAAGTGATGTTACAGTTTATACCGAGCTCTGGTCAGACCCCATCTGGACCCTGCGTTCAGTTCAGGGCCCCGCCCCTCAGGAAGGATAGACTGACCTTGGAGGGGGGGCAGCCCAGATTCACCAGACTGACACCGGGGCTAAAGGGGTTAAATTCTGAGAACAGGTGGCACAGACTGGGCTTGTATTCCCCTGAGTTTAGAAGGTCTAATTGCGAGGTGTTTAAAAAAAAATAAAAGGGATTCGATCAGGTCGATAGAGACAATTTCCTCTGGTGGGGAGAGTCCAGAACAAGGGGGCATTGCCTTAAAATTGGAGCCAGGCCGTTCAGGAGTGATGTCAGGAAGCACTTCTTCATACAAAGGGCAGTGGGAATCTGGAACTCTCTCCCCCAGAGAGCTGTTGAGTCTGGGGGTCAATTGGAGCTTTCAAGGCCGAGATCGATAGATTTTTGAAATAACAACAGAAAACGCTGGAAAAACTCGGCAGGCCAGGGCAGCATCCGTGGAGAGAGAAACAGAGTTAACGTTTCAGGTCGAAGACCTTTTCATCAGTTCTGAAGAAGGGTTTCGACCTGAAACGTTAACTCTGTTTCTCTCTCCACAGATGCTGCCTGGCCTGCCGAGTGTTTCCAGCGTTTTCTGTTGTTATTTCAGATTTCCAGCATCCGCAGTATTTTGCTATTGTATTGATAGATTTTTGTTGGGTAAGGACGGTGATGCGCTATCAATTACTCATAAAAGACTGAGAGTTAGAAGAGTAACTAAAGGCTTTTATTAACAACAGAATGGAGGTCTGCCTCGCGTGGTCGACCGGTCCATGATACTAAGGGCTGGGGAGCAGTCACCTTTATACTAGGACCTGTGGGAGGAGTCAGCCGAGGCATGTCCAGGCATGTACACAGTGGAATACAAACAGGAATACAAACAGTGGTTTACCACATTCACCCCTTGTTTAAAATTGAGTCCGGCGGGGTGAAGTGTATTAAATGTTAGTGTATTGGAGTCTCTCCGGAGGTCTTGTCTGCCGCTGTGATCTGCGTGGCGACGGCAGGGGTAGTGAAGTTTCCGGCGTCGAGTTCAGCGTAGGCTGTGGCACAGGCGTGTCGTCCTCGTAGATGTCGAGCGGGTCGCGGGGCCCAGGCCTGCCGTCTGCTGGGGCTGGATATCGGATCGTGGGGGGGGGTGGTAGTGGGTAGTGGGTTACTGCGGCCCCCGAGGGTGCAAGGTCTCTTATGGAGACTGTGTCCTCCCGCCCGTCCGGGTATGCGATGTAAGCATACTGGGGGTTGGCGTGGAGGAGGTCGACCCTCTCGACCAGGGGGTCCGTTTTATGGGTCCTCACGTGTCTTCTCAGTAGGACCGGCCCTGGGGACGTCAGCCATGGCGGTAGCGATGTCCCCGATGTGGACTTCCTTGGGAAGACAAACATTTTCTCATGAGGGGTGGCGTTAGTGGCAGTGCAGAGCAGTGACCGAATAGAGTGGAGCGCATCGGGGAGCACATCCTGCCAGCGGGAGGTTGGAAGGCCCCTAGACTTTAAGGCTAGCAGGACGGCCTTCCAAACTGTCGCATTTTCTCTTTCCACCTGTCCGTTCCCCCGGGGGTTGTAACTGGTGGTCCTGCTTGTGGCAATACCCCTAGTTAGCAGGTACTGACGGAGTTCGTCGCTCATAAACGATGAGCCCCGGTCGCTATGGATATAGCTGGGGAAGCCGAACAGGGTGAAGAGGTTGTTCAGACATTTAATGACCGTGGCACTGGTCATGTCCGGGCAGGGGAAGGCGAACGGGAAACGGGAGTACTCATCAATAATATTGAGGAAGTACACATTGCGGTCGGAGGAGGGGAGAGGCCCTTTAAAATCAACGCTCAGGCGCTCGAAGGGGCGAGTGGCTTTTATCAGGTGGGCCCTGTCTGGTCTGTAAAAGTGTGGTTTGCACTCAGCGCAGACTTGGCAGTTCCTGGTCATGGTCCTGACCTCCTCAATAGAGTAAGGCAGGTTGCGGGCCTTGATGAGGTGGAAGAACCTGGTGACCCCCGGGTGGCAGAGGTCATTGTGGAGGACCCGTAGTCTATCGATCTGCGCGCTGGCGCAGGTGCCACGCGATAGCGCATCCGGGGGTTCATTTAGCTTCCCGGGCCGGTACAAGATCTCGTAGTTGTAGGTGGAAAGTTCGATTCTCCACCTCAAGATCTTGTCATTTTTGATTTTGCCCCTCTGCTTGTTGTTAAACATAAAAGCAACTGAACGCTGGTCAGTGAGCAGGGTAAATCGTTTTCCGGCCAGGTAGTGCCTCCAATGACGCACAGCCTCCACAATCGCCTGGGCCTCCTTCTCAACAGCGGAGTGTCTGGTCTCCGGGCCTTGGAGGGTTCGTGAAAAGAAGGCCACGGGTCTCCCCGCCTGATTGAGGGTAGCGGCCAGGGCAAAGTCGGACGCGTCGCTTTCCACCTGGAAGGGGATGGATTCGTCCACTGCGTGCATGGTGGCTTTGGCAATGTCCTCCTTGATACGGTGGAAGGCTAAGCGGGCCTCTGCCGTCAAGGGAAAAGAGGTGGACTTGATCAGCGGACGGGCCTTGTCCGCATAGTAGGGGACCCACTGGGCGTAATAGGAGAAAAACCCTAGGCACCTCTTCAGGGCCTTGAGGCAGTGGGGCAGTGGAAGTTCCATAAGGGGACGCATCCGGTCGGGGTCGGGGCCGATGACTCCGTGTTCCACAACACAGCCAAGGATGGCGAGGCGGTTTGTGCGGAATATGCACTTCTCCTTGTTATATGTCAGGTTTAGGAGTTGGGCGGTGCGGAGGAATTTTTCGAGGTTTGCGTCATGGTCCTGCAAGTCACGGCCGCAGATGGTCACATTGTCCAGATATGGGAAAGTGGCCTGCAACGCATTTTGATCTACCATCCGGTCCATCTCCCTTTGGAAGACGGAGACCCCGTTGGTGACGCCAAAGGGAACCCTAAGGAAGTGATAGAGGCGGCCGTTTGCCTCAAAGGCAGTGTACTGGCGGTCCTCAGGGCGGATGGGGAGCTGGTGGTACGCTGATTTCAGGTCAATGGTCGAGAAGACGCGGTACTGCGCGATCTGGTTGACCATATCAGCTATACGGGGGAGTGGGTAGGCGTCCAGCAGGGTGTAGCGATTTATTGTCTGGCTGTAGTCGATGACCAGGCGCTGCTTCTCGCCGGTCTTAACGACCACAACCTGGGCTCGCCAGGGGCTGGTGCTGCCCTCAATAATCCCTTCTTTCAGGAGCCGCTCCACTTCGGTTTTAATGAAAACCCTGTCCCCGGCACTGTATCGCCTGCTCTTTGTGGCGATGGGCTTACAGTCGGGGGTGAGGTTAGCAAACAGTTGGGGGGGGGTGACTCTGAGTGTGGAGAGGTTGCACCTGGTGCGCGGCGGGCAGTTTGGAAGCTGCTGGCTGCGGACTGTGAGTGGGGGTAGGGGTCCACCGTACGCCATCGTAACACTTTTAAGGTGGCACTGAAAATCTAACCCCAGCAGGACGGCAGCGCAGAGGTCAGGCAGGACCAGAAGTTTAAAATGATCGTACACGGTCCCGTCTACTACGAGTGTCACCACGCAGTAGCCGCCGATGTCCGCTGACTGGGACTCGGAGGCCATAGAAATCCGCTGTTGCGCAGGCAGGACTGGGAGAGAGCAACGCCGCACCGTGTCGGGGTGGATGAAGCTCTCCGTGCTCCCAGAGTCAAAAAGGCAGATTGTATCGTGACCATTTACCTTAATGTCCATTGTGGAACTGGCCAGTTGGTGCGGTCTCGCTTGGTCCAGTGTAACGGATGCCAGCGTAGGGGTCGGTGTGTCGCTGCGGGTATCAGATGAGGCGGTGTCGGGGGCCTGCTGCGTCCCGGCTGTCGTCCAAGATGGCGGCGTCCATGATCCCCATGTGGCTGGAGGCGTCCAAAATGGCTGCTGTACCGGTGATTCGCACATGGCCGGGGAGGTCCAAGATGGCGGCCCGCATGGCCCACACGCGGCGCTGCTGGGGTTCGGGGTGGCTTTGGCCCTGCAGACGCTAGCGTAGTGTCCCTTCTTCCCGCAGCCCGAGCAGATCGCGTTTTTCGCCAGGCAGCGCGCTCTGGGGTGTTTTGCCTGGCCACAGAAGTAGCATTTCTGGCCTTGGGGCACTGCTGTCTGGCCTTGGGACACTGCTGCGGTAGTTGGGCCGTTGTTGGGGTGTGGCTGGGGTGGCACGGCGCTATGAGGCGGTCCTACCGTGTCCCAGGCTGTCATTCCCCGCGGCGTCCACGGTGCAGAGGAGTAGGCATCCATGCCCTGGTAGGCTGCATCCAACGATAGTGCGAGTTCAGAGGCCTTGTTGAGGTCGAGGTTACTCTGCTCCAACAGTCGCTGTCGGGTGTAATTGGATCTGTGGCCCGCTACAAAAGCGTCCCGGATAAGTTCCTCTGTGTACACGGCGGCCTTTACATCCTTACAACCACAGGCCCGGCCAAGCACAGACAGTGCCTGAAGGTATTCCACGGTCGATTCCCCAGGTTGTTGTTTACGACTCCCCAGGAGGTGCCTGGCGTACACTTCGTTCACTGGGCGCGTGTACTGGTCCTTGAGGAGCTTGATAGCGTCCGCGTACGAGGTCGCGTCTTGGATGACCGAGTACACTCGGTGGTTCACTTTGGAGGTCAGGACATCCAGTTTGTCCTCGTCCGATTTGATTGCTTCGGAGGCGGTCAGGAATTTTTCGAAACACTTAAGCCAGTGAGTAAACTTGGTGGATGAGTCCGCCTCCCGATGATCTAAGTCCAGGCATGCTGGTGTGAGGATCTTCTCCATTATAAAAATGTTGTTAATAAAATTGATGTGCTATCAATTACTCATAAAAGACTGAGAGTTAGAAGAGTAACTAAAGGCTTTTATTAACAACAGAATGGAGGTCTGCCTCGCGTGGTCGACCGGTCCATGATACTAAGGGCTGGGGAGCAGTCACCTTTATACTAGGACCTGTGGGAGGAGTCAGCCGAGGCATGTACACAGTGGAATACAAACAGGACAAACAGGAATACAAACAGTGGTTTACCACAGACGGGTAAGGGTTAATTTATGGGAACAGGTTGCACAGACTAGTCTTGTATTCCCTTGAATATAGAGGATTAAGAGGTGATCTGATCGAAGTGTTTAAGATGATTAAAGGAGTTGATCGGGTCGATAGAAAGAATCTATTTCCTCTGGTGGGGGGAGTCCAGAACAAGGGGGCAGAACCTTAAAATTAGAGCCAGGCCGTTCAGGGGTGATGTCAGGAAGCACTTCTTCACACAAAGGGCAGTGGGAATCTGGAACTCTCTCCCTCAGAGAGCTGTTGAGTCTGGGGGGTCAATTGAAATAGTCAAAACTGAGATTGATAGATTTTCGTTCGGTAAGGGTATCGAGGGTTACGGAATCAAGGCGGGACGCTGGAGTTAAGATGCAGATGAGCCACGGTTTAACTGAATGGTAGAACAGGCTCGAGGGGCTGAATGGCCTCCTCCTGTTCCTATGTTCCTAACATTTTAATCTGAGAGTGTGAAGAGGTATATTATCAGTGCTGTGTGTCATAACCCTTGCAGCTTACTTGCTGGACTTAAAAAATCAGGCAAGATATTGGTGGAAATGATTTTGAAACAAATGATTTTACCATCGGCTTGTCGAGTTATTATTAACGCTTTGATACAAGTTGCGAATTGAAACTGCAGTGTTATACCCTTACATAATTGGCCTGTTTTCCTGGCAACAAGATAATGTACCGGGCGAGCTGATTGGTTATCAATTCTCACTGACTCATCAAATGTAAGTGTGTCACCGGCTGCATTCTATACCTGGGCAGCGAATCTGCTCAGATCTCTCTATACTGAGCCCGCGCTGCAGTTTGTTCAAGGCATTGACGTCCACGCGCCTGGCAAATGCCTGTGCAAAGTGCCAGACAGCAACATCGACAGCAACTTGCATTTCTATAGTGCCTTCAACGTAGGAAAAACCACCCCACGGCGCTTCACAGGAGCGATTATCAAAAACAAAATTTTAACACTGAGCCGCAGAATACTAGGACAGGTGACCAAAAGCTTGGTCAAAGGGGTTGGTTTTAAGGAGCCTCCTGAAGGAGGAGAAAGAGAGGCGGAGAGGTTTAGGGAGGGAATTCCAGAGCTGGGGGCCCGGGCGGCTGAAGGCACGGCCGCCAATGGTGGGGCGATTAAAATCGGGGATGCACAAGAGGCCAGAATTGGAGGAATGCAGAGATCACGGAGGTTGTGGGACTGGAGGAGGTCACAGAGATAGGGAGGGGCGAGGCCATGGAGGGATTTGAACACCACGATGAGAATTTTAAAATCGAGGTGTTATCTGCTGCATTCGTGTCTGCTTTAGGCTCAGCAGTCACATTGATGGCGTGTCGTGAGTTTCACTCTATCTATGGCCAGCAAGCTCATTACAGAGACTCTGATCTTAAGGATGAGATGCCAAATAACAGTTATCTCAGTTAAGGAAAGAAAGGGTTTGTTCTTCTATAGTGCCATTTAATGACCTCAGGATGTCTCGAATTGTTTCACAGCCAAGGAAGTACTTCTTTTGAAGTGTAGTCACTGTTGTAATGTAAGAAATGCAAAAGCCAATTTCTGCATAGCAAGCTCCCACAGACAGTAATGTGATAATGACCAGATCATCTGTTTTAGTGATGTTGATTGAGGGATAAATATTGGCCCAGGGCACTGGGAGAACTCCCCCAGCTCTTCTTCAAATAGTGCCATGGGATCTTTTACACCCACCTGAGAGGCCAGACGGGCCCTCGGGTTAAAGTCTTATCCAAAAGACAGGACCTCCGACAGTGCAGCACTCCCTCAGTACCGCCCCTCCGACAGTGCAGCGCTCCCTCAGTACCGCCCCTCCAACAGTGCAGCACTCCCTCAGTACCGCCTCTCCGACAGTGCAGCGCTCCCTCAGTACTGCCCCTCCGACAGTGCAGCGCTCCCTCAGTACTGCCCCTCCGATAGTGCAGCACTCCCTCAGTACCGCCCCTCCGACAGTGCGGCGCTCCCTCAGTACTGCTCCTCTGGCAGTGCAGCGCTCCCTCAGTACTGCCCCTCCGACAGTGCAGCACTCCCTCAGTACCGCCTCTCCGACAGTGCGGCGCTCCCTCAGTACTGCCCCTCCGACAGTGCGGCGCTCCCTCAGTACTGCCCCTCCGACAGTGCGGCGCTCCCTCAGTACTGCCCCTCCGACAGTGCGGCGCTCCCTCAGTACTGCTCCTCCGGCAGTGCAGCGCTCCCTCAGTACTGCCCCTCCGATAGTGCAGCACTCCCTCAGTACTGCCCCTCCGACAGTGCGGCGCTCCCTCAGTACTGCCCCTCCGACAGTGCGGCGCTCCCTCAGTACCGCCTCTCTGACAGTGCAGCACTCCCTCAGTACTGCCCCTCCGACAGTGCGGCGCTCCCTCAGTACTGCCCCTCCGACAGTGCGGCGCTCCCTCAGTACCGCCTCTCTGACAGTGCAGCACTCCCTCAGTACTGCCCCTCCGACAGTGCGGCGCTCCCTCAGTACAGCAGCTGCTCATAAGCAGTGTCACAGTCCTGGTGACCCCCCACCAGCCCTTGCAAATACTGACAGGATCCTCGGGACTCCCTGCAAATACCAAACACTCACAGGGACCACTGATAAGTATTGATACACATTCCGGGATCCATTATCAGTATCCATACAGCACTGAGGAGCCCTGCAAATCTCAACACACTCCCTGGGGACCCCTGTAAATATTGACATACACCCGAGTGCCTCTATAAATAGTGACATACTCCCGAGGAAGAATCTTTCAAGACTGAGATTGATAGATTTTTGTTGGGTAAGGGGTATCCAGTGATATAGAACAAAGGTGGGTAAGTGCAGTTGAAGTACAGATCAGCCATGATCTAACTGAATGACTGAACAATCTCGAGGGGCTGAATGACCTCCTCCACACCCATTCAGCCCCTCGAGCCTGCTCCACCATTCAATGAGATCATGGCTGATCTGCGACCTAACCCCATATACCCGCCTTTGGCCCATATCCCTTAATACCTTTAGTTAACAAAAATCTATCAATCTCCGATTTTAAAATTAACAATTGATCTAGCATCAATTGCTGTTTGCGGAAGAGAGTTCCAAACTTCTCCCACCCTTTGTGTGTCGAAGTGTTTCCTAATTTCACTCCTGAATAGCCTGGCTCTAATTTTTAGACGATGCCCCCTTAGTCCTAGAATCCCCAACCAGCGGAAATAGTTTCTCTCTCTCTACCCTGTCTGTTCTCCTTAATATCCTGAAAACTTCGATCAGATCACCCCTTAACCTTCTAAATTCTAGGGAATACAACCCTAGTCTGTGTAATCTCTCCTCGTAACTTAACCCTTGAAGTCCGGGTGTTCTGGTAAACCTACGCTGCACTCCCTCCAAGGTCGGTATATCCTTCCTAAGGTGTGGTGCCCAGAACTGCTCACAGTGCTCCAGGTGTGGTCTAACCAGGGTTTTGTACAGCTGCAGCATAACCTCTAACCCCTTGTATTCTAGTCCTCTAGATATAAAGGCCAGCATTCCATTAGTCTTTTTGATTATTTTCTGTACCTGTTCATGACATTTTAATGATCGATGTACCCGGACCCCCAAGTCTCTTTGGACCTCCACTGTTTTCAGCTTTTCACCATTTAGAAAGTACCCTGTTCTACCCTTTTTAGGTCCAAAGTGGATGACCTCACATTTGCTTACACTGAAATCCATTTGCCACAGTTTTGCCCATTCACTTAATCCATCAATGGGCCAGAAATTCGGGTCGGGGGCTTCCCACGGGTGCAAGCCCCCGACCTGCACTTACCTAGCGCGTCGGCCGTTGAGCTGTGGGCCCACGTGGGATTCCGATCCTGGGCCTGCTCCAGCTGCCGGCGCGCAGTGCTTGCGTATCCCAGGGGCGCAGTTAGTTCGAAGCGTCCCCTGGGATCACGTGGGCCATGGAGAGCCAATCGGAGCAGGGAATCTGTATTCATAGGTTTGACAGGAAGTCAAACTTCAAATAAAACTTCAAATAAATCAAATTTTTAAAATGACTATAAATTACATAAATTAACTTAAACAAAAATTAAAATTTTTGAAAAAATTAATTAAAGTTTTTAACGGGGCTAAAAATAAACTTACGTTTCTTTAAAGTATTTAAAAATGATAAACCTGTTGAAAAATGTTTTAATTTTACTTAATTAACCTCTTGCCTTGTTAAAAGCAGGCCTTGCGACTGCTTTTTTTCATGCGTAGCTCCTGCAGACTTGCCCTCCCGGAGAAACCTGCAAAAAAATCGGAAGTTCCAGGCGAACGCGCTGCCTCTCCGGCGCACGCGTTCGACCTGTGAACCCCTTCCTTCAAGGGAACGGAAGTTCCAGTTTCCAGCGCATGCGCAGTGCATGCACGAAACCGGCACTTTCGTTGGGCCTATGCGTGAGTACCCAGCGCGTACTCACCCGTGGAGACCCGAAGTTCTGGCCCCATAACCCCTCATAATTTGATGCTTTCATCACAGAAAGTCTACGCTTAACCATTATCAAATAATTCCCTTTGTGGGCAATCAACAAATCAATGTGCGGGAGTCTTGGTTACAATATTATGATGACAAATATTTGTTGGATAATCTTTGTACCCATCATGAAAGAGTCCCTTACACAGTTAGAATGGAAACATCCTCCATGACTGTGTTTTGATGGAGACAGTCAGCTTTTTCACATATTTCCTCCTCTGGCCCAGAAGGGATTTTTAGGCTGATTTCACATTTTGATGTTGCTACGTGGTTAAATTCGTGCCACAAAGGGTTAACTCCCAGAAAAACACAAGCTATCCGTGGATGAAGTCCATTAACTTGTATTTCTGTCGCCCCTTTCGCAATCTCCGGACGCCCCAGAGCGCCTTGCAGCAAGGGAAGTGCTTTTTTTTTTTTGAAGTGTAGTCACTGTTGTAATGTCGGAAACGCGGCAGCCAAATCTGCGCACAGCAAGATCCCACAACAGTGGCGGCATTTCAGAAAGCACTTCACTGGCGGTGAGGCCGTGGAAGGCGCCGGGTGCATGCAATTACTTTCTTTATTTTCTTTCATATCCGTCCATGTAAATTGCCCAGTGGAAAATGCATTTAAGTGCGCAGTCCCCTGTGCAGAAGTGAGTGTGTCCTCGTGAGCCATTGTGTTGTTGTGTAAATAAGGAATGGGTACAGCTTAGAGAATGAATTACCTGTGCCAGCACAGGCGCACTCGACCTGACGCTATGGGTTATGTACGGGCTGTCAAATGCAAAGCTGCAAAAGTGGTCAGGTACCTCATTTAAAAAGCCAGTCAGTGGTTTGTGAAGCATTAGGTCATTAGGAGTGTGAGGTTCCAATGGGATTGTTGCCCAATCAGGTAGTTAATTGAAATAAACAAACCACTAATTAAAATACTGAACCAAATTGTTATCCTTCTCGGTGTTTTTATGGAATTACCGTTCAGTGGGAGTCCACAGAAAGCAGGAGAAATCCAATCCGGCCAATTACCGCCCCATCAGTCTACTCTCAATCATCAGCAAAGTGATGGAAGGTGTCGTCAACAGTGCTATCAAGCGGCACTTACTCACCAATAGTCTGCTCACTGATGCTCAGTTTGGGTTCCGCCAAGACCACTCAGCTCCCGACCTCATTACAGCCTCTGTCCAAACATGGACAAAAGAGCTGAACTCAAGAGGTGAGGTGAGAGTGACTGCCCTTGACATCAAGGCAGCATTTGACCGAGTGTGGCATCAAGGAGCCCTAGTAAAACTGAAGTCATTGGGAATCAGGGGGAAAATGCTCCACTGGCTGGAGTCATACCTAGCACAAAGGAAGATGGTTGTGGTGGTTGAAGGTCAATCATCACCACCCCAGACATCGCTGCAGGAGTTCTTCAGGGCAGTGTCCTAGGCCCAACCATCTTCAGCTGCTTCATCAATGACCTTCCCTCCATCATAATCTTCAGCACCATTCACAACTCCTCAAATAATGAAGCAGTCCATGCCCGCATGCGACAAGACCTGGACGACGTTCAGGCTTGGACTGATAAGTGGCGGGTAACATTGGTGCCACAGAAGTTCCAGGCAAAGACTATCTCCAACAAGCCAGAGTCTAACCACCTCCCCTTGACATTCAACGACATTACCATTGGCGAATCCCCACCATCAACATCCTGGGGGTCACCATTGACGAGAAAATTACTGGACCAGCCACATAAATACTGTGGCTACAAGAGCAGGCCAGAGGCTAGGTATTCTGTGACGAGTGTCTCACCTCCTGACTCCCCAAAGCCTTTCCACCATCTACAAGGCACAAGTAAGGAGTGTGATGGAATACTCTCCACCTCCCTGGATGAGTGCAGCTCCAACAACACTCAAGAAGCTCGACACCATCCAGGACAAAGCAACCCGCTTGATTGGCACCCCATCCACCACCTCAAACATTCACTCCCTCCACCACCGGCGCACCGTGGCTGCAGTGTGTACCATCTACAAGATGCACTGCAGCAACTCGCCAAGGCTTCTTCGGCAACACCTCCCAAACCCGCGACCTCTTCCACCTAGAAGGACAAGGGCAGCAGGCGCATGGGAACACCACCACCTCCAAGTTCCCCTCCGAGTCACACAACATCCTGACTTGGACATATATCGGCCGTTCCTTCACCGTCGCTGGGTCAAAATCCTGGAACTCCCTCCCTAACAGCACTGTGGGAGTACCTTCACCACACGGACTGCAGTGGTTCAAGAAGGCGGCTCACCACCACCTTCTCAAGGGCAAATAGGGATGGGCAATAAATGCCGGCCTTGCCAGTGACGCCCGCATCCCAGAAACGAATATAAAAAAACATTCTTGTCCTCATAGGGACAGGAGGAGACCATTCAACCCCTCGAGCCTATTCCGCCATTCAATTAGATTATGGCTGATTTGTATTTTAATTCCATCTACCCGCCTTGGTTCCGTAATCCTTAATACCCTTACCCAACAAAAACCTTTCAAACTCAGTTTTGAAATTTTCAGTTGACCCTCAGCCTCGACAGCTTTTTGGGGGAGAGAGTTCCAGATTTCCACTACCCTTTGTGTGAAGAAGCTTCCTGACATCACCCCTGAACGGCCTGGCTCTAATTTTAAGGTTATGTCCCCTTGTTATGGAGGTTTTAGGTTTGAACTGTCGGAGGGGCAGTACTGAAGGAGCGCCGCACTGTCGGAGGGTCAGTACTGAGGGAGTGCTGCACTGTCGGAGGGGCAGTACTGAGGGTGCGCTGCACTGTCGGAGGGGCAGTACTGAGGGAGTGCTGCACTGTCGGAGGGGCAGTACTGAGGGAGTGCTGCACTGTCGGAGGGGCAGTACTGAGGGAGTGCTGCACTGTCGGAGGGGCAGTACTGAGGGAGCGCCGCACTGTCGGAGGGGCAGTACTGAGGGAGCGCTGCATTGTCGGGGAGCAGTACTGAGGGAGCGCTGCATTGTCGGAGGGGCAGTACTGAGGGAGCGCTGCACTGTCGGAGAGGCAGTACTGAGGGAGCGCTGCACTGTCGGAGGGGCAGTACTGAGGGAGCGCTGCACTGTCGGAGGGGCAGTACTGAGGGAGCGCTGCACTGTCGGAGGGGCAGTACTGAGGGAGCGCTGCACTGTCGGAGGGGCAGTACTGAGGGAGCGCTGCACTGTCGGAGGGGCAGTACTGAGGGAGTGCTGCACTGTCGGAGGGGCAGTACTGAGGGAGCGCTGCACTGTCGGAGGGGCAGTACTGAGGGAGTGCTGCACTGTTGGAGGGGCAGTACTGAGGGAGCGCTGCACTGTCGGAGGGGCAGTACTGAGGGAGCGCCGCACTGTCGGAGAGGCAGTGCTGAGGGAGCGCTGCACTGTCGGAGAGGCAGTACTGAGGGAGTGCTGCACTGTCGGAGGGGCAGTACTGAGGGAGCGCTGCACTGTCGGAGGGGCAGTACTGAGGGAGCGCCGCACTGTCGGAGAGGCAGTACTGAGGGAGTGCTGCACTGTCGGAGGGGCAGTACTGAGGGAGCGCTGCACTGTCGGAGGGGCAGTTTTTCAAAAGTAACTCATTGGTTGTAAAGCGCTTTGGGTCCTGAGGTGATAACTTGATCTTTCATTCTTGTCATTTCTCACATGACCAGACGTAACATTAACGACATCTCAACTGTAATTAATTGTCTGCGACGGGCTTTGAAGAAAGGAGCTTTATCAAAATTCAATTTGTTCTTTTTGCAACTAACTTTCTTCTTGAATCCTTTGTGATTTTAAGCTGCTCAGTTACATACCTCCTTAGCCCCAGCTGTACCATTACGCTCTGGTATTTTGGGATAATGAGGGCCAAGAGGCTGAAAGGCACATTTCACCTGAACTGAGCTTGCAATCTAAAATTGCATCTTGACATAGAATCGACAACAACCTGCATTTATAGAGCGCCTTTAACATAGTAAAACCTCCCAAGGTGCTTCAGAGGAACGTAAATCAGACAAACTGACACCGAGACACATGAGATATTAGGGCAGGTGACTAAAGGCTGGGTCAAAGAGGGCGGTTTTAAGGAGCGTCTTAAAGGAGGAGAGAGAGAGGCGGAGAGGTTTAGGGAGGGAATTCCAGAGCTTAGGGCCCAGGCAGCTGAAGGCACGGCCGCCAATGGTGGAGCGATTATAATCAGGGATGCGCAAGAAACCAGAATTCGAGGAGTGCGGAGATCTCGGGGGGTTGTAGGGCTGGAGGTGGTTACAGAGATAGGGAGGGGCAAGGCCATGGAGGGATTTGAACACGGATAAGAATTTTTAAATTAAGACGTTGCCGGACCGGGAGCCAATCTAGGTCAGCGAGCACAGGGGGTGATGGGTGAACGGGACTGGGTGTGAGTTAGGACGCGGGGCAGTGAGTACAGGGGTGAGGGGTGAAAGGGACTCGGCGCGAGTTAGGACGCGGGGCAGTGAGCACAGGGGGTGATGGGTGAACGGGACTCGGCGCGAGTTAGGACACGGGGCAGTGAGCACAGGGGGTGATGGGTGAACGGGACTGGGTGTGAGTTAGGACACGGGGCAGTGAGCACGGGGTGATGGGTGAACGGGACTGGGTGTGAGTTAGGACACGGGGCAGTGAGCACAGGGGGTGATGGGTGAACGGGACTGGGTGTGAGTTAGGACACGGGGCAGTGAGCACAGGGGGTGATGGGTGAAAGGGACTCGGCGCGAGTTAGGACGCGGGGCAGCAGAGTTTTGGATGAGCTGAAGTTTACAGAGAATCTATGGCACTGACGGAGGCCATTCAGCCCATCATGCCTGTGCTGGCTCTCTGAAGGGAGTTAGGTTAATCAGAGCGCTCCATTAATGGGCAGTGTTTGCCAACACTCCAAGGAGGTTGGTGGTATTATCTAGGTATCTTGGCTGCCAGTAATGTAGGTCAGATTATACATGTAGCAACTTGTACAGAATGTAGTGTAATAAATCACCAACTGAGACTATTGCCAATGCCCTTGTGTTGTGCATATTATGCAGCACTCTACTTCTCTTCCTCTTGTTCTGCCTCAGCTCCACAAATGATATCCTACATCTTGGCACTCTCGCCTCTGAGTTAGGAGGTCGAGTGTACAAGTCCCACTCCAGAGACTTGAGCACAAAATCTAAACTGACACTCCCAGCGCAGTACTGAGGGAGCCCCGCACTGTCGGAGGGGCGGTACTGAGGGAGCCCCGCACTGTCGGAGGGGCAGTACTGAGGGAGCCCCGCACTGTCGGAGGGGCAGTACTGAGGGATCGCTGCACTGTCGGAGGGGCAGTACTGAGGGAGCGCTGCACTGTCGGAGGGGCAGTACTGAGGGAGTGCTGCACGGTCGGAGGGACAGTACTGAGGGAGCCCCGCACTGTCGGAGGGGCAGTACTGAGGGAGTGCTGCACTGTCGGCGTTGCCGTCTTTCAGATGAGATGTTAAACCGAGGCCCCCGTCTGCTCACTCAGGTGAATATAAGAGATCCCATGGCGCTATTTTCAAGAAAAGCAGGGGAGTTCTCCCTGGTTTCCTGACCAATATCTATCATTAAAACAGATGATCTGGTCATTATCACATTGCTGTTTGTGGGAGCTTGCTGTGCGCAAATTGGCTGTCGCGTTTCCTACATTCCAACAGTGACTACACTTCAATAAGTACTTCATTGGCTGGGACGTCGTAAGGTGGTGAAAGGTGCTGTGTAAATGCAAGGCTTTCTTTCTTCACCAGAGTTGACTGCGTTTATTAGAACACAGAATGTACCTGGTATTATTTAAAACAGATTGTTTTCAAATCCCTCCGTGGCCTCGCCCCTCTCTATCTCTATAATCTCCTCCAGCTCTACAACCCTCTGAGATCTCTGTGTTCCACCAATTCAGGCCTCTTGAGCATCCCCGTTTTTAATCGCTCCACCATTGGCGGCCGTGCCTTCAGTTGCCTGGGCCCCAAGCTCTGGAATTCCCTCCCTAAACCTCTCCGCCTCTCTCTCCTCCTTTAAGATGCTCCTTTAAACCTACATCTTTGACCAAGCTTTGCAGTTACCCCTTCTAAGAACATAAGAAATAAGAGGAGTCGGCCATTCGGCCCCTCGAGCCTGCTCCGCCATTCAGTGTGATCATGGCTGAACTTTTACATCAACTCCACTTTCCCGCACTCTCCTCCTATCCCTTGATTCCCTTCGAGCCCAAAAATCTATTGATCTCAGCCTTGAATATAGAATCATAGAATGGTTACAGCACAGAAGGAGGCCATTCGGCCCGTCGAGCACGTGCTGGCTCTCTGCAAGAGCACTTCAGCTAGTCCCACTCCGCCGCCCTTTCCTCGTAGCCCTGCAATTGTATTTCCCCTTAAGGTATTTATCCAATTCCCTTTTGGAAGCCTTGATTGAATCTGCCTCCACCACTCTTTCAGGCAGTGCATTCCAGATCATAACCACTCGTTGTGTAAAAAAGTTTTTCCTCATGTCACCTTGAAGGGATAATTACTAGTCCTAGCCCTTTTCGGGCTACCCCAGATCAGGCGTATTCCCCAGACGTTCACCGTCAACTAAAGTTAGAGATAGCCGAATTCTATAAGAGGGTTAATTGGGTCTAAAGGTCCTGGCTATCACTCTCTAAAGGAAAGGAATGACTTGAATATGTTACCCTCTTCTAGATAGCACTTTTAATAAGTTTAACCAGACTGTAACCTTCCAAATATTATGAGGGTCCGGAAACCACCCCCCCCCCCCAAAAAAAAATTCTGCAACTCCTCACAAAATGAATGTAGAGAAATTGAGTTTGCGAGTTTGATACAGAAATACTATTTGAGACAATTCTAAAAATATATAGATTTATTTAAGAGCCGACATACAGTTAACAGCTTGTGAGTCAATCGCAACTTTAACAGTTCAAAATACAAATAGCTTACATTTCTTATTCTCAGAGATCCTTATTCTCAAATCTTAACTTCGTACATTTTTACATTTCTTATTATTTATAATCCATAATATCCACCAAAATCAAATAAGAGTACCTCTTGATCCCCGAGACTCAGAGTTTAAAAACTTACAGAGACTGCCTCTGAAGTTGCGAATCGCTTGCCCTTTCCAGTGACTTCTGACTATCCATCTGAAAAGCTCTATTTTTATACCTTTTTTTAGTGGTTTATTCTTTGAAGTTTTCTGCTGATGTAAGCTAATTATCTCTAGTCATTCTTTGTTGAATTCTTTTCTATTCTTACTGTCATTTCAGCTGCCAACTCTCAGAATCCTGTCTGTTGTTTAGGTGTTCAAAACGTATCATAAAAAACAGTTATAACTTATGTATCTATTTGATGCCATTTTCATTGAAGGCCTTCCATTCAATTCTAAAATCACCTAGCTGTTTGGAAGCAGACGTCGTGACTCCTATGTGTTCCAAGTTCAACACAAACACAATGTGATTGCTTGGTGTCATCTATTGATGTAATATTTTCAAAGTCTTCTGTAGGTACTTTTTACAATATGTAAATCAAAAACACTTCAACGAGGGTGTTTGTTTTCGTAGCCATCTTAGTTGGTTATATTACAGACTTATGTTTCCTGTCTTTCATTTGATGTTACTTTTATCAAAGGCACATGGTTTTTTAATATTCTGTGTTACTGTTCGAAGTGTAGTTTTTAAAGAAATGGGCATTGCTATTGTGTTGGTTCCGAACTGCAGACTCCTCGGAAGCAAGCCTTTGCTTCTTCAATAGGGCCTTTGTCTCAGTATTAACAATCAATTCCCATTTCAAAAGCTTGTGTGGTGTTTACAACTTTTGTGTTAACACTTCATCTTATCTCAGAAGCCTGTATTTCTGTTTACAGCTTGTGTCGTTGAAGCTTTTAGATTTTTAAACCCAGTTTTCATGAAGTCAAAATTCCTTTCATAGGATGGTGTATCTCTTGGAATATGGCTATTTCCTTTACAGCCTTTGGTTCTTTTGCCAATAACGTTAAATCTGTGTCCTCTGGTTCTCAACCCTTCCGCCAATGGGAACAGTTTCTCTCTATCTACTCTGTCCAGACCCCTCATGATTTTGAACACCTCTATCAAATCTCCACTCAACCTTCTCTGCCCTAAGGAGAACAACCCCAGCTTCTCCAGTCTATCCACATAATAGAAGTCCCTCATCTCTGGAATCATTCTCGTAAATCTTTTCTGCACCCTCCCTAAGGCATTCCCATCCTTCCTATTCTCAACGATTGAGCCTCCACAGCCCTCTGGGGTAGAGAATTCCAAAGATTCACCAGCCTCTGAGTGAAGAAATTTCTCCTCATCTCAGTTCTAAATGGCCGACCCCTTATTCTGAGACTGTGACCCCTGGTTCTAGACTCCCCAGCCAGGGGAAACATCATCCAGCATCTACCCTGCCATGCCCTGTAAGAATTTTACACGTTTCAATGAGATCACCTCTCATTCTTCTAAACTCCGGAGAGTATCGGCCCATTCTACTTAATCTCGCCTCATATGACAGCCCTCTCATCCCAGGAACCAGTCTGGTGAACTTTTGTTTCACCGCCTCTAAGGATACCAAGGGTAAGGAAACCAAAACTGCGCACAATGCTCCAGGTGTGGTCTCACCAAGGCCCTGTACAATTGTAGCAAGACTTCCTTACTCTTATACTCCAACCCCCTTGCAATAAAGGCCAACATACCATTTGCCTTCCTAATTGCTTGCTGTTAACTTTCTGTGAACCATGTACAAGGACACCCAAATCTCTCTGAATACCAACATTTACTAGTCTCTCACTGTATAAAAAATATTCTGCTTTTCCATTCTTGCTACCAAAGTGGATGTCTCCTCCTTTGCCTCGACCTCTGGCTTCTGTCTACGCTAAACATAAGAACATAAGAAATAGGAGCAGGAGTAGGCCAATCGGCCCCTCGAGCCTGCTCCGCCATTCAATAAGATCATGGCTGATCTGATCCTAACCGCCAATCCACTATCACAGAACCACCTCCTGAATCTAACAGAATTAGACACACGAAATAGGAGCAGGATCAGGCTACACGGCCCCTGGGCCCACTCCGCTACCCACAGGGCCATGACCGATCCGAACCTAGACTCCTGTCCAAATTCCTGCCCGCTCCCCGTAACCCTTAATTCCCTTTACTTCTAGGAAACTGTCTATTTCTGTTTTAAATTTATGTAATGATGTAGCTTCTACAGCTTTTTGGGGCTGCATATTCCATGGACCTACCACCCTCTGAGTGAAGTAGTTCCTCCTCATCTCAGTTTTGAAAGAGCAGCCCCTTATTCTAAGACTATGCCCCCTAGTTCTAGTTTCACCCATCATCGGGAACATCTTCCCCGCATCCACCCGATCCAACCCCTTCACAATCTTATATGTTTCAATAAGATCGCCTCTCATTCTTCTGAACTCCAATGAGTAGAGTCCCAATCTACTCAACCTCTCCTCATATGTCCATCCCCGGGATTAACCGAGTGAACCTTCTTTGTACTGACTCGAGAGCAAGTATGTCCTTTCTTAAGTATGGGCACCAAAACTGTACGCAGTATTCCAGGTGCGGTCTCACCAATACCTTGTACAACTGAAGCAATACCTCCCTATTTTTATATTCTATCCCCCTAGCAATGAAAGCCAACATTCCATTGGCCTTCTTAATCACTTGCTGCACCTGCATACTAACCTTTTGAGTTTCGTGCACCAGGACCCCCAGATCCCTTTGTACTTCAGTACTTTCCAGTTTCTTGCCATTAAGATAATAACTTGCTCTACTATTTTTCCTGCCAAAGTGCATAACCTCACACTTTCCAGTATTGTATTCCATCTGCCAAATCTCTGCCCACTTACTTAGCCTGTCTATGTCCCCTTGCAGGTTTTTTATGTCCTCCTCACTCACTACTTTCTCTCCCATCTTAGTATCATCTGCAAACTTTGATATGTTACACTCGGTCCCCTCCTCCAAATCGTTAATATAGATTGTAAAGAGTTGGGGACCCAGCACTGACCCCTGCGGAACACCACTAGTTACTGATTGCCAGTCTGAGAATGAACCATTTATCCCAACTCTCTGCTTCTGTTAGATAGCCAATCCTCTATCCATGCCAGAATATTACCCCCAATCCCGTGATTTTTTATCTTAAGCAATAATCTTTTGTGTGGCACCTTGTCAAATGCCTTTTGGAAGTCTAAATACACTACGTCCACTGGTTCCCCTTTATCCACCCTATATGTTACTTCCTCAAAGAACTCCAGCAAATTTGTCAAACATGACTTCCCCTTCATAAAACCATGCTGAATTTGTCCTATTAAATTATGATTATGCAAATGTCCTGTTACTGTCTCCTTAATAATGGACTCCAAAATTTTACCTACCACAGATGTTAGGCTAACCGGTCTATAGTTTCCAGCCTTCTGTCTACTGCCCTTTTTAAATAAGGGTGTTACATTAGCAGTTTTCCAGTCTGCCGGGACCTTTGCCGAGTCCAGGGAGTTTTGGAAAATTATTACCAATGCATCCACAATCCCTACCGCCACTTCCCTCAAGACCCTAGGATGTAAGCCATCAGGTCCAGGTGATTTATCCGCCTTGAGTCCCATTATTTTACCGAGTACCACTTCCTTAGTGATTTTGATCGTGTTTAGCTCCCCCCCCCCTGTTTGTCCAGTGTTGGGATATTCTTAGTGTCTTCTACTGTAAAGACTGATATAAAATATTCATTCAGTGTTTTTGCCATCTCCATATTTCCCACCATTAATTTCCCGGTCTCATCCTCTAAGGGACCAACATTTACTTTAGCCACCCTTTTTCTTTTTATATAACTATAAAAACTCTTACTATCTGTTTTTATATTTTTTGCTAATTTACTTTCATAATCTATCTTCCCTTTCTTAATCAATCTTTTTGTTATTTTTTGCTGTCTTTTAAAGTTTTCCCAATCTTCTATCCTCCCACTAGATTTGGCTACCTTATATGCCCTTGTTTTTAGTCGAATACTATCCTTAATTTCTTTACTTAGCCACGGATGGCTGTCTTTTCTTTTACACCCTTTTCTTCTCAGTGGAATATATATTTTTTGGAAGTTGTAAAATAACTCCTTAAATGTGCACCACTGATCATGTATCGTCTTACCCTTTAATCTATTTTCCCAATCCACTCTACTCAATTCCGCTCTCATACATTCATAGTCTCCTTTATTCAAGCTTAGCATGCTTGTTTGAGATCCAACCTTCTCACCCTCTAATTGAATATGGAATTCAACCATGTTATGGTCACTCATTCCAAGGGGATCCTTTACTAGGACATTTTTAATTAATCCCGTCTCGTTACACAGGACGAGATCTAAGGTTGCTTGCCCCCTGGTCGGTTCAGTTACATACTGCTCAAGAAACCCATCCCTAATACACTCAATGAACTCATCCTCAAGGCAGCCCTGCCCAATTTGATTTGTCCAATTAATATGATAGTTAAAATCCCCCATAATTATAGATGTTCCCTTATTACAAGCCTCAACTATTTCCTGATTGATACTCCGTCCAACAGAGTTGCCACTGTTCGGAGGCCTATAGACTACGCCCACTAGTGTTTTTTTCCCCTTATTATTCCTTACCTCCACCCAAACTGTTTCATTATCCTGATCTTTTGACCCAATATCATTTCTCTGTATTACAGTGATTCCTTCCTTTATTAACATAGCCACCCCACCTCCCCTTCCTTCCTGCCTGTCCTTCCTGATCGTTAAATAACCTGGTATGTTTAATTCCCAGGCATTGTCACCCTGCAGCCATGGTTCTGTAATGGCCACAAGATCATACCCATATGTAGTTATTTGTGCCATTAACTTGTCTATTTTGTTACAAATGCTACGTGCATTCAGATAGAGAGCTTTCAAATATGTTTTGTGACACTTAGTTCCTGCTTTTGCCCTTTTTTTATTACTTTACCTTTTACTCCATACCTTCTGCCCCTTCCTGACACGCTCTGGTTTTTAATTTCCCCACTGCTACCTAAGTCTATGACCTTCTCTGTTGTCATTTTTATTATTTGCTCTCTAGGAACCTCCCCCCCCACTAGTTAGTTTAAAGCCCTCTCTACAGCCCTAGTTATATGATCTGCCAGGACTCTAGTCCCAGCACTGGCCAAGTGAAGCCCGTCCCAACAGAACAGCTCCCTCCTGCCCCAGTACTGGTGCCAGTGTCCCAGGAAGCAAAACCCATTTCTCCCACACCAGTCTTTGAGCCACGCATTTAACTCTCTAATTTTATTTGTCCTAGCCAAATTCACTCGTGGCTCAGATAATAATCCATTATTACCCTTGTGGTTCTGCTTTTTAATTTGGCCCCTAGCTGCTCAAACTCCCTCAGCAGAACCTCCTTCCTTGTCCTATCTATGTCGTTGGTACCAACATGGACCACGACAACTGGATCCTCCCCCTCCCACTCCAAGTTTCTCTCCAGTCCAGAGGAGATGTCCTTAACCCTGGCACCGGGCAGGCAACACAGCCTTCGGGACTCTTGCTCTCGGCTGCAAAGAACTCTATCTATCCCCCTAACGATACTATCCCCTGCCACTACAACATTTCTTTTAACTCCCCCCACTTGAATGGCCCCCCGCTCCATGGTGCTGTGGCCAATTTGCTCATCCTCCCCGCAGTCTCTGTTCCCATCCTCACAGGGAGTAAGAGCCTCGAACCTGTTGGACAAGTGCAAGGGCTGCGGCTCCTCCAACACTACCTCCTGGATCCCCGTACCTGCCTCACTTCTAGTCGCACCATCCTGACCCTGGCCACGGACTACATCTGAATTAATTAATCTAATTGGTGTGAATACCTCGTGATACACAGAGTCCAGGTAACTCTCCCCCTCCCTGATGTGTCTCAGTGTTTGAAGCTCGGACTCCAGCTCTTCAACACGGAGCCGGAGTTCCTCGAGCAGCCAACACTTACTGCAAATGTGATCACCGTGAGCATCAATGGTGTCCACCAGCTCCCACATATTGCAGCAGCAACACATCACCTGATCTCCCATTCTATGTAATTAATTAAATTTATTAATATTACTCTTAAATACCCTCTGCCCCGATTCTAGATGGTGAATATCACACCTTAGAAACTATAAACCAAAGAGATTGTAAAGTTGTTTATTTTGTACCTTTTTGTTCAAATAAAATTTAAATATGATTAAACGGGACTTGGTGCGAGTTCGGATACGGGCAGCAGAGTTTTGGATGAGCTAACTTTATGGAGGATAGAAATCATAAAAATTTATGGCACAGAAGGAGGCCGTTCGGCCCACTATGTCTGTCGGCTGAGCTTTAGAGCAGTCAGGTCTATAACTACAACAATGGAACAGTGAAGTTAATGTTGGGTGATATTAGTGGATGGGCACTGAAGGTGTTCATTCAACTTCCTTCCCTCTACCGCCTTAACCCCGGGCGCTAACCCGCCTTAACCCCGGGCGCTAACCCGCCTTAACCCCGGGCGCTAACCCGCCTTAACCCCGGGCATTAACCTGTTTAAAGTAAATGGATGAACTCCTCCCTTGTGAAGCGGTAGAGAGGGCAGTTGGACGAGCCGTTCGCTGTAGTCCGAACGGGATACTGACTGGTTTCAAAGGCCTGACGCTCCAATACATTGTGTCTTACAGACCACTCGCCACCTACAACAGCCTGACAGACAAGCACTTGACAGGATATTTCAACAATACCAGGATCCGGAGGCACCTGCAGCGAGCAGGATTGGTAGGTGCACAAGACTGTCGCAGTCCACCGATTGGTTCACGATCCTCGCTGCACTGCATGGTCCGAGATTATCAACAATAGGATCGTAGTGATTGCCAGACGGACAAAGACTAAGGCTCATCTCAGTCAGGCAGCATCTGTGGAGAGAGAGAAACAGAGTTAACATTCCGAGTCGATGACCAGTTCTGATGAAGGGTCATCGACCTGAAACATTAACTCTGTTTCTCTCTTCACAGATGCTGCCTGACCCGCTGAGTATCTCCAGCATTTTCTGTTTTTATTTCAGATTTCCAGCATCCGCAGTATTTTGCTTTTATGCCAGTTTCCATCGAGTTCACCCTCGACCATCCTGGTAGTCACATGATACAACGTTAATTGAGTTATTGACCAATCGCAGCGATCAATCCCGATCAATGAGTCTACAACAGACCCAGACATGAGGTGAGCTAAACCCCAGTGGGGGAGAGCTTTGGGAAGCAGAGGTCCAAACTCACCTGTTCCTCCCGAGCTCGCTACACTCACCACACCTCATATCTCCAATTACTCAGATACTGAAGCACAAAATGTTATTTTCTGGGGGAAATCGATCTATTTCACCTTTGGATGGATCAACGCTAACTGCTTCCACCGTCCCCTCGGGAGCCTGTTCCATAGATTGACCACTCGCTCACTGAAATATTGTTTCCACAGAGGAGTTTTGAACTTGCCCTTCAAGCGCAGGCCGTGTCCTCTGGTTCTGCTGTTCTGGACAGGGTGAGACCGCTGGTCACAGTGGACATTATCCAGTCCCTTTAGAATGCTAAAAACAGCAGCAATCCTATCGCCGCTCAACCTTCTCTCTTTTCCAGTGAGAAGCAGGGTGGGAGGAGGCTGGCGTGGAGCGTAAACACCGGCATGGACCAGTTGGGCCGAATGGCCTCTTTCTGTGCTGTGACACGCCCAATGCATTTTGACCAAGAGATGTTTGGTGAATAATGCTGGTAAACACTCGCTCATTATTGATAGGTTTCTAAGTAGTTAACACATCCTGAAGTTAGACTTACCTTTCCATTAACGAAATGGCGATTCCAGCGGTAGCTCGACATCACGCGGGTCAGGCCGTATGGGTGAGCAAGCATGAATGCAACCGCCACCTTGTAGAGCCTGCGGAGAGTCGCAATGAGAGCGGAACGGAGCGGTTAGAACTCTCGGGAAAGGCCGAACAGGCTGGGGCTCTTTTGTCTAGCAATGAGAAGGCTGAGGGCTGACCTGATGGAGGCCTTTTAAAATGATGAAGGGGTTCGATAGGGTTAGAGGTAGAGAGGCATGTGCCCACAGGGAAAAGTTTCCCCATAATCGGCACTCTCAATCGAGGGGTGCGGGCTGGTTCGTGTGGAGAACATTAAAAAAAAATGGCAGTGGAGGATGGGCTTGGGATAAAGGGAAGGGAATGATGTACATAAGAACATAAGGAATAGGAGCAGGAGTCGGCCATTCGGCCCCTCGAGCCTGCTCCGCCATTTAAGGAGATCATGGCTGATCCGATTTTGGCCTCAACTCCACTTTCCTGCCCGCTCCCCGTAACCCTTGACTCCTCTGTCGCTCAAAAATCTGTCTATCTTAACCTTGAATATATTCAATGACTCAGTTTCCACAGCTCTCCGGGGTAAAGAATTCCAAAGATTCACCACCCTCTGAGTGAAGAAATTCCTCCTCATCTCCTTGACGCTGATTCTGGCCGTTCAAAATGGAAAACCGCCCAGTCTCCGAGCTTTAGCCTCCCTCACTGTGATGAGGATCTGTGAGTGCAACAGAAAGGTCTTCTTTACCCAGAGAGTGGTGAGAATGTGGAACTCGCTCCCACAGGGAGTGGTTGAGGTGAATAGCACAGATACACTTCAGGGGAAACTAGATAAACACATGAGGGAGAAAGGAATAGAAGGATATGTTGATGGGGTGAGAAGAAGAGGGGTGGGAGGAGGCTGGTGTGGAGCATAAACACCGGCACGGACAAGCTGGGCCCAATGGCCTCTTTCTGTGCTGCACATTCTGTGTAAGTCTTAATAGATTTAATATTATCGCTCCAGAACTCAACACAACTCCGATCACGTAAACCGCTTCTAAAGCCATCGATTGGAATCGAATGGTTCAACATACGATGGGGGGTTTTTTAATCAATGTTTTCCTGTCTAGGTCACAAGGAATGGAAGGATTGTGTCCGAGAAAGAATATCGCCTCAACACAGTTCGAAAGGATCACCAGAAGTATGTGCGGGAGAGCCTGGCGCAGGCAATATTCCACAAGGTCCTCGATATCGAGGTACAATATAACCAGACTGGTGATAGTGCTCAGTACACTGTCCCCCTCACCCATCACTCCTGTGTTCAGTATACACTCCCCTCACCCATCACTCCTGTGTTCAGTATACACTCCCCTCACCCATCACTCCTGTGTTCAGTATACACTCCCCTGGCCCATCACTCCTGTGTTCAGTATACACTCCCCTCACCCATCACTCCTGTGTTCAGTATACTGTCCCCCTCACCCATCACTCCTGTGTTCAGAAAACACTGTCCCCCTCACCCATCACTCCAGTGCTCAGTACAGTCCCCCTCACCCATCACTCCTGTGTTCAGTATACACTCCCCTCACCCATCACTCCTGTGTTCAGTATACTGTCCCCTCGCCCATCACTCCTGTGTTCAGTATACACTCCCCTCACCCATCACTCCTGTGTTCAGTATACACTCCCCTCGCCCATCACTCCCGTGTTCAGTATACACTCCCCTCACCCATCACTCCAGTGTTCAGTATACACTCCCCTCACCCATCACTCCAGTGTTCAGTATACTGTGCCCTCGCCCGTCACTCCTGTGTTCAGTATACACTCCCCTCACCCATCACTCCCGTGTTCAGTATACACTCCCCTGGCCCATCACTCCTGTGTTCAGTATACACTCCCCTCACCCCTCACTCCTGTGTTCAGTATACACTCCCCCCACCCATCACTCCTGTGTTCAGTATACACTCCCCTCGCCCATCACTCCTGTGTTCAGAAAACACTCCCCTCACCCATCACTCCAGTGTTCAGTATACACTCCCCTCACCCATCACTCCCGTGTTCAGTATACACTCCCCTCACCCATCACTCCCGTGTTCAGAAAACACTCCCCTCACCCATCACTCCAGTGTTCAGTATACACTCCCCTCGCCCATCACTCCTGTGTTCAGAAAACACTGTCCCCCTCACCCATCACTCCAGTGCTCAGTACAGTCCCCCTCACCCATCACTCCTGTGTTCAGCATACACTCCCCTCACCCATCACTCCTGTGTTCAGTATACTGTCCCCTCGCCCATCACTCCTGTGTTCAGTATACACTCCCCTCACCCATCACTCCTGTGTTCAGTATACACTCCCCTCGCCCATCACTCCCGTGTTCAGTATACACTCCCCTCACCCATCACTCCAGTGTTCAGTATACACTCCCCTCACCCATCACTCCAGTGTTCAGTATACACTCCCCTCACCCATCACTCCAGTGTTCAGTATACACTCCCCTCGCCCATCACTCCTGTGTTCAGTATACACTCCCCTCGCCCATCACTCCTGTGTTCAGTATACACTCCCCTCGCCCATCACTCCTGTGTTCAGTATACACTCCCCTCGCCCATCACTCCTGTGTTCAGTATACACTCCCCTCACCCATCACTCCTGTGTTCAGTATACACTCCCCTCGCCCATCACTCCTGTGTTCAGTATACACTCCCCTCGCCCATCACTCCTGTGTTCAGTATACACTGTCCCCCTCGCCCATCACTCCAGTGCTCAGTACAGTCCCCCTCACCCATCACTCCTGTGTTCAGTATACTGTCCCCTCGCCCATCACTCCTGTGTTCAGTATACTGTCCCCTCGCCCATCACTCCTGTGTTCAGTATACACTCCCCTCACCCATCACTCCTGTGTTCAGTATACACTCCCCTCGCCCATCACTCCTGTGTTCAGAAAACACTGTCCCCCTCACCCATCACTCCAGTGCTCAGTACAGTCCCCCTCACCCATCACTCCTGTGTTCAGTATACTGTCCCCTCGCCCATCACTCCTGTGTTCAGTATACTGTCCCCTCGCCCATCACTCCTGTGTTCAGTATACACTCCCCTCACCCATCACTCCTGTGTTCAGTATACACTCCCCTCGCCCATCACTCCCGTGTTCAGTATACACTCCCCTCACCCATCACTCCAGTGTTCAGTATACACTCCCCTCACCCATCACTCCCGTGTTCAGTATACACTCCCCTCACCCATCACTCCAGTGTTCAGTATACACTCCCCTCGCCCATCACTCCTGTGTTCAGTATACACTCCCCTCGCCCATCACTCCTGTGTTCAGTATACACTCCCCTGGCCCATCACTCCTGTGTTCAGCATACACTCCCCTCGCCCATCACTCCTGTGTTCAGTATACTGTCCCCTCGCCCATCACTCCTGTGTTCAGTATACTGTCCCCCTCACCCATCACTCCTGTGTTCAGTATACATTCCCCTCACCCATCACTCCTGTGTTCAGTATACTGTCCCCTCACCCATCACTCCTGTGTTCAGTATACTGTCCCCTCACCCATCACTCCAGTGTTCAGTATACACTCCCCTCACCCATCACTCCAGTGTTCAGTATACACTCCCCTCACCCATCACTCCAGTGTTCAGTATACACTCCCCTCACCCATCACTCCAGTGTTCAGTATACACTCCCCTCGCCCATCACTCCTGTGTTCAGTATACACTCCCCTCGCCCATCACTCCTGTGTTCAGTATACACTCCCCTCACCCATCACTCCTGTGTTCAGTATACACTCCCCTCACCCATCACTCCTGTGTTCAGTATACATTCCCCTCACCCATCACTCCAGTGTTCAGTATACATTCCCCTCACCCATCACTCCAGTGTTCAGTATACACTCCCCTCACCCATCACTCCTGTGTTCAGTATACATTACCCTCACCCATCACTCCAGTGTTCAGTATACATTCCCCTCACCCATCACTCCAGTGTTCAGTATACACTCCCCTCACCCATCACTCCTGTGTTCAGTATACATTCCCCTCACCCATCACTCCAGTGTTCAGTATACACTCCCCTCACCCATCACTCCAGTGTTCAGTATACACTCCCCTCACCCATCACTCCTGTGTTCAGTATACTGTCCCCTCACCCATCACTCCTGTGTTCAGTATACACTCCCCTCACCCATCACTCCTGTGTTCAGTATACACTCCCCTCACCCATCACTCCAGTGTTCAGTATACTGTGCCCTCGCCCGTCACTCCTGTGTTCAGTATACACTCCCCTCACCCATCACTCCCGTGTTCAGTATACACTCCCCTGGCCCATCACTCCTGTGTTCAGTATACACTCCCCTCACCCCTCACTCCTGTGTTCAGTATACACTCCCCTCACCCCTCACTCCAGTGTTCAGAAAACACTCCCCTCACCCATCACTCCAGTGTTCAGTATACACTCCCCTCACCCATCACTCCCGTGTTCAGTATACACTCC
Source organism: Somniosus microcephalus (assembly GCF_052327205.1). Lineage (NCBI taxonomy): Eukaryota > Metazoa > Chordata > Chondrichthyes > Squaliformes > Somniosidae > Somniosus > Somniosus microcephalus. Next base: position 368,985,213 of record NC_140989.1, on the reverse strand, counting down.
CCTCACCCATCACTCCCGTGTTCAGTATACACTCCCCTCACCCATCACTCCAGTGTTCAGTATACACTCCCCTCGCCCATCACTCCTGTGTTCAGTATACACTCCCCTCACCCATCACTCCTGTGTTCAGTATACACTCCCCTCGCCCCTCACTCCTGTGTTCAGTATACACTCCCCTCGCCCCTCACTCCTGTGTTCAGTATACACTCCCCTCATCCATCATTCCTGTGTTCAGTATACACGCCCCCCACCCATCACTCCTGTGTTCAGTATACACTCCCCTCACCCATCACTCCAGTGTTCAGTATACTGTCCCCTCACCCATCACTCCAGTGTTCAGTATACACTCCCCCCTCGCCCCTCACTCCAGTGTTCAGTATACACTCCCCCCTCACCCATCACTCCTGTGTTCAGTATACACTCCCCTCACCCATCACTCGTGTTCAGTATACTGTCCCCTCGCCCATCACTCCTGTGTTCAGTATACACTCCCCTCACCCATCACTCCAGTGTTCAGTATACACTCCCCTCACCCATCACTCCAGTGTTCAGTATACACTCCCCTCACCCATCACTCCTGTGTTCAGTATACATTCCCCTCAACCATCACTCCAGTGTTCAGTATACACTCCCCTCACCCATCACTCCAGTGTTCAGTATACTGTCCCCTCGCCCATCACTCCCGTGTTCAGTATACACTCCCCCCACCCATCACTCCTGCGTTCAGTATACTGTCCCCTCACCCATCACTCCTGTGTTCAGTATACACTCCCCTCACCCATCACTCCTGTGTTCAGTGTACACTCCCCTCACCCATCACTCCAGTGTTCAGTATACACTCCCCCCTCACCCATCACTCCTGTGTTCAGTATACACTCCCCTCACCCATCACTCCTGTGTTCAGTATACACTCCCCTCACCCATCACTCCAGTGTTCAGTATACACTCCCCTCGCCCATCACTCCTGTGTTCAGTATACACTCCCCTCACCCATCACTCCTGGGTTCAGTATACACTCCCCTCACCCATCACTCCCGTGTTCAGTATACACTCCCCTCGCCCATCACTCCTGTGTTCAGTATACACTCCTCACCCATCACTCCTGTGTTCAGTATACACTCCCCTCGCCCATCACTCCAGTGTTCAGTATACACTCCCCTCACCCATCACTCCTGTGTTCAGTATACACTCCCCTCGCCCATCACTCCTGTGTTCAGTATACACTCCCCTCACCCATCACTCCAGTGTTCAGTATACACTCCCCTCGCCCATCACTCCTGTGTTCAGTATACACTCCCCTCGCCCATCACTCCTGTGTTCAGTATACACTCCCCTCGCCCATCACTCCTGTGTTCAGTATACACTCCCCTCGCGCATCACTCCTGTGTTCAGTATACACTCCCCTCGCCCATCACTCCTGTGTTCAGTATACACTCCCCCCTTGCCCATCACTCGTGTTCAGTATACACTCCCCTCGCCCATCACTCCTGTGTTCAGTACACACTCCCCTCACCCGTCACTCCAGTGTTCAGTATACACTCCCCTCACCCATCACTCCAATGTTCAGTATACACTCCCCTCACCCATCACTCCAGTGTTCAGTATACTGTCCCCTCACCCCTCACTCCTGTGTTCAGTATACACTCCCTTCACCCATCACTCCAGTGTTCAGTATGCACTCCCCTCACCCCTCACTCCTGTGTTCAGTATACACTGTCCCCCTCATCCATCATTCCTGTGTTCAGTATACACTCCCCTCACCCCTCACTCCTGTGTTCAGTATACACTCCCCTCACTCCTGTGTTCAGTATACACTCCCCTCACCCATCACTCCTGTGTTCAGTATACACTCCCCTCGCCCATCACTCCTGTGTTCAGTATACACTCCCCTCGCCCATCACTCCCGTGTTCAGTATACACTGTCCCCCTCACCCATCATTCCTGTGTTCAGTATACACTGTCCCCTCACCCATCACTCCTGTGTTCAGTATACACTCCCCTCGCCCATCACTCCTGTGTTCAGTATACACTCCCCTCACCCCTCACTCCTGTGTTCAGTATACACTCCCCTCACCCATCACTCCTGTGTTCAGTATACACTCCCCTCGCCCATCACTCCTGTGTTCAGTATGCACTCCCCTCGCCCATCACTCCTGTGTTCAGTATACACTCCCCCCTTGCCCATCACTCCTGTGTTCAGTATACACTCCCCTCGCCCATCACTCCTGTGTTCAGTATACACTCCCCCCTTGCCCATCAATCCAGTGTTCAGTATACACTCCCCTCACCCATCACTCCCGTGTTCAGTATACACTCCCCTCGCCCATCACTCCTGTGTTCAGTATACACTCCCCTCGCCCATCACTCCTGTGTTCAGTATACACTCCCCTCACCCATCACTCCAGTGTTCAGTATACACTCCCCTCGCCCATCACTCCTGTGTTCAGTATACACTGTCCCCCTCACCCATCACTCCTGTGTTTAGTATACACTCCCCTCACCCATCACTCCTGTGTTCAGTATACACTCCCCTCGCCCATCACTCCAGTGTTCAGTATACACTCCCCTCACCCATCACTCCAGTGTTCAGTATACACTCCCCTCACCCCTCACTCCTGTGTTCAGTATACACTCCCCTCACCCATCACTCCCGTGTTCAGTATACACTCCCCTCGCCCATCACTCCAGTGTTCAGTATACACTCCCCTCACCCCTCACTCCTGTGTTCAGTATACACTCCCCTCACCCATCACTCCCGTGTTCAGTATACACTCCCCTCACCCATCGCTCCAGTGTTCAGTATACACTCCCCTCACCCCTGTGTTCAGTATACACTCCCCTCACCCATCACTCCTGTGTTCAGTATACACTCCCCTCACCCATCACTCCTGTGTTCAGTATACACTCCCCTCACCCATCACTCCTGTGTTCAGTATACACTCCCCTCACCCCTCACTCCTGTGTTCAGTATACACTCCCCTCACCACTCACTCCTGTGTTCAGTATACACTCCCCTCGCCCATCACTCCAGTGTTCAGTATACACTCCCCTCACCCATCATTCCTGTGTTCAGTATACTGTCCCCTCACTCCTGTGTTCAGTATACACTCCCCTCGCCCATCACTCCTGTGTTCAGTATACACTCCCCCCACCCCTCACTCCTGTGTTCAGTATACACTCCCCTCACCCATCACTCCAGTGTTCAGTATACACTCCCCTCGCCCATCACTCCTGTGTTCAGTATACACTGTCCCCCTCACCCATCACTCCTGTGTTTAGTATACACTCCCCTCACCCATCACTCCTGTGTTCAGTATACTGTCCCCTCACCCATCACTCCTGTGTTCAGTATACACTCCCCTCACCCATCACTCCTGTGTTCAGTATACACTCCCCCCTTGCCCATCACTCCTGTGTTCAGTATACACTCCCCTCGCCCATCACTCCTGTGTTCAGTATACACTCCCCTCGCCCATCACTCCTGTGTTCAGTATACACTCCCCTCGCCCATCACTCCTGTGTTCAGTATACACTCCCCTCGCCCATCACTCCTGTGTTCAGTATACACTCCCCTCACCCATCACTCCTGTGTTCAGTATACACTCCCCCCTTGCCCATCACTCGTGTTCAGTATACACTCCCCTCGCCCATCACTCCTGTGTTCAGTATACACTCCCCTCACCCATCACTCCAGTGTTGAGTATATACTCCCCTCACCCATCACTCCTGTGTTCAGTATACATTCCCCTCACCCATCACTCCAGTGTTCAGTATACACTCCCCTCACCCATCACTCCAGTGTTCAGTATACTGTCCCCTCGCCCATCACTCCTGTGTTCAGTATACACTCCCCTCGCCCATCACTCCCGTGTTCAGTATACACTCCCCCCACCCATCACTCCTGCGTTCAGTATACTGTCCCCTCACCCATCACTCCTGTGTTCAGTATACACTCCCCTCACCCATCACTCCTGTGTTCAGTGTACACTCCCCTCACCCATCACTCCAGTGTTCAGTATGCACTCCCCCTCACCCATCACTCCTGTGTTCAGTATACACTCCCCTCACCCATCACTCCTGTGTTCAGTATACACTCCCCTCACCCATCACTCCAGTGTTCAGTATACACTCCCCTCGCCCATCACTCCTGTGTTCAGTATACACTCCCCTCACCCATCACTCCTGTGTTCAGTATACACTCCCCTCACCCATCACTCCTGTGTTCAGTATACATTCCCCTCACCCATCACTCCAGTGTTCAGTATACACTCCCCTCACCCATCACTCCCGTGTTCAGTATACACTCCCCTCGCCCATCACTCCTGTGTTCAGTATACACTCCTCACCCATCACTCCTGTGTTCAGTATACACTCCCCTCGCCCATCACTCCAGTGTTCAGTATACACTCCCCTCACCCATCACTCCAGTGTTCAGTATACACTCCCCTCGCCCATCACTCCTGTGTTCAGTATACACTCCCCTCGCCCATCACTCCTGTGTTCAGTATACACTCCCCTCGCCCATCACTCCTGTGTTCAGTATACACTCCCCTCGCCCATCACTCCTGTGTTCAGTATACACTCCCCTCACCCATCACTCCTGTGTTCAGTATACACTCCCCCCTTGCCCATCACTCGTGTTCAGTATACACTCCCCTCGCCCATCACTCCTGTGTTCAGTATACACTCCCCCCACCCATCACTCCTGTGTTCAGTACACACTCCCCTCACCCGTCACTCCAGTGTTCAGTATACACTCCCCTCACCCATCACTCCAGTGTTCAGTATACACTCCCCTCACCCATCACTCCAGTGTTCAGTATACTGTCCCCTCACCCCTCACTCCTGTGTTCAGTATACACTCCCCTCACTCCTGTGTTCAGTATACACTCCCCTCACCCATCACTCCTGTGTTCAGTATACACTCCCCTCGCCCATCACTCCTGTGTTCAGTATACACTCCCCTCGCCCATCACTCCCGTGTTCAGTATACACTGTCCCCCTCACCCATCATTCCTGTGTTCAGTATACACTGTCCCCTCACCCATCACTCCTGTGTTCAGTATACACTCCCCTCGCCCATCACTCCTGTGTTCAGTATACACTCCCCTCACCCATCACTCCTGTGTTCAGTATACACTCCCCTCACCCATCACTCCTGTGTTCAGTATACACTCCCCTCACCCATCACTCCTGTGTTCTGTATACACTCCCCTCACCCATCACTCCAGTGTTCAGTATACACTCCCCCCGCCCATCACTCCAGTGTTCAGTATACACTCCCCTCACCCATCACTCCTGTGTTCAGTATACACTCCCCCCTTGCCCATCACTCCTATGTTCAGTATACACTCCCCCCTTGCCCATCACTCCTGTGTTCAGTATGCACTCCCCTCGCCCATCACTCCTGTGTTCAGTATACACTCCCCCCTTGCCCATCACTCCTGTGTTCAGTATACACTCCCCTCGCCCATCACTCCTGTGTTCAGTATACACTCCCCCCTTGCCCATCAATCCAGTGTTCAGTATACACTCCCCTCACCCATCACTCCCGTGTTCAGTATACACTCCCCTCGCCCATCACTCCTGTGTTCAGTATACACTCCCCTCGCCCATCACTCCTGTGTTCAGTATACACTCCCCTCACCCATCACTCCAGTGTTCAGTATACACTCCCCTCGCCCATCACTCCTGTGTTCAGTATACACTGTCCCCCTCACCCATCACTCCTGTGTTTAGTATACACTCCCCTCACCCATCACTCCTGTGTTCAGTATACACTCCCCTCGCCCATCACTCCAGTGTTCAGTATACACTCCCCTCACCCATCACTCCAGTGTTCAGTATACACTCCCCTCACCCCTCACTCCTGTGTTCAGTATACACTCCCCTCACCCATCACTCCCGTGTTCAGTATACACTCCCCTCGCCCATCACTCCTGTGTTCAGTATACACTCCCCTCGCCCATCACTCCCGTGTTCAGTATACACTCCCCCCACCCATCACTCCTGCGTTCAGTATACTGTCCCCTCACCCATCACTCCTGTGTTCAGTATACACTCCCCTCACCCATCACTCCTGTGTTCAGTGTACACTCCCCTCACCCATCACTCCAGTGTTCAGTATGCACTCCCCCCTCACCCATCACTCCTGTGTTCAGTATACACTCCCCTCACCCATCACTCCTGTGTTCAGTATACACTCCCCTCACCCATCACTCCAGTGTTCAGTATACACTCCCCTCGCCCATCACTCCTGTGTTCAGTATACACTCCCCTCACCCATCACTCCTGTGTTCAGTATACACTCCCCTCACCCATCACTCCAGTGTTCAGTATACACTCCCCTCACCCATCACTCCTGTGTTCAGTATACATTCCCCTCAACCATCACTCCAGTGTTCAGTATACACTCCCCTCACCCATCACTCCAGTGTTCAGTATACTGTCCCCTCGCCCATCACTCCCGTGTTCAGTATACACTCCCCCCACCCATCACTCCTGCGTTCAGTATACTGTCCCCTCACCCATCACTCCTGTGTTCAGTATACACTCCCCTCACCCATCACTCCTGTGTTCAGTGTACACTCCCCTCACCCATCACTCCAGTGTTCAGTATACACTCCCCCCTCACCCATCACTCCTGTGTTCAGTATACACTCCCCTCACCCATCACTCCTGTGTTCAGTATACACTCCCCTCACCCATCACTCCAGTGTTCAGTATACACTCCCCTCGCCCATCACTCCTGTGTTCAGTATACACTCCCCTCACCCATCACTCCTGGGTTCAGTATACACTCCCCTCACCCATCACTCCCGTGTTCAGTATACACTCCCCTCGCCCATCACTCCTGTGTTCAGTATACACTCCTCACCCATCACTCCTGTGTTCAGTATACACTCCCCTCGCCCATCACTCCAGTGTTCAGTATACACTCCCCTCACCCATCACTCCTGTGTTCAGTATACACTCCCCTCGCCCATCACTCCTGTGTTCAGTATACACTCCCCTCACCCATCACTCCAGTGTTCAGTATACACTCCCCTCGCCCATCACTCCTGTGTTCAGTATACACTCCCCTCGCCCATCACTCCTGTGTTCAGTATACACTCCCCTCGCCCATCACTCCTGTGTTCAGTATACACTCCCCTCGCCCATCACTCCTGTGTTCAGTATACACTCCCCTCGCCCATCACTCCTGTGTTCAGTATACACTCCCCCCCTTGCCCATCACTCGTGTTCAGTATACACTCCCCTCGCCCATCACTCCTGTGTTCAGTATACACTCCCCCCACCCATCACTCCTGTGTTCAGTACACACTCCCCTCACCCCGTCACTCCAGTGTTCAGTATACACTCCCCTCACCCATCACTCCAATGTTCAGTATACACTCCCCTCACCCATCACTCCAGTGTTCAGTATACTGTCCCCTCACCCCTCACTCCTGTGTTCAGTATACACTCCCTTCACCCATCACTCCAGTGTTCAGTATGCACTCCCCTCACCGCTCACTCCTGTGTTCAGTATACACTGTCCCCCTCATCCATCATTCCTGTGTTCAGTATACACTCCCCTCACCCCTCACTCCTGTGTTCAGTATACACTCCCCTCACTCCTGTGTTCAGTATACACTCCCCTCACCCATCACTCCTGTGTTCAGTATACACTCCCCTCGCCCATCACTCCTGTGTTCAGTATACACTCCCCTCGCCCATCACTCCCGTGTTCAGTATACACTGTCCCCCTCACCCATCATTCCTGTGTTCAGTATACACTGTCCCCTCACCCATCACTCCTGTGTTCAGTATACACTCCCCTCGCCCATCACTCCTGTGTTCAGTATACACTCCCCTCACCCCTCACTCCTGTGTTCAGTATACACTCCCCTCACCCATCACTCCTGTGTTCAGTATACACTCCCCTCGCCCATCACTCCTGTGTTCAGTATGCACTCCCCTCGCCCATCACTCCTGTGTTCAGTATACACTCCCCCCTTGCCCATCACTCCTGTGTTCAGTATACACTCCCCTCGCCCATCACTCCTGTGTTCAGTATACACTCCCCCCTTGCCCATCAATCCAGTGTTCAGTATACACTCCCCTCACCCATCACTCCCGTGTTCAGTATACACTCCCCTCGCCCATCACTCCTGTGTTCAGTATACACTCCCCTCGCCCATCACTCCTGTGTTCAGTATACACTCCCCTCACCCATCACTCCAGTGTTCAGTATACACTCCCCTCGCCCATCACTCCTGTGTTCAGTATACACTGTCCCCCCTCACCCATCACTCCTGTGTTTAGTATACACTCCCCTCACCCATCACTCCTGTGTTCAGTATACACTCCCCTCGCCCATCACTCCAGTGTTCAGTATACACTCCCCTCACCCATCACTCCAGTGTTCAGTATACACTCCCCTCACCCCTCACTCCTGTGTTCAGTATACACTCCCCTCACCCATCACTCCCGTGTTCAGTATACACTCCCCTCGCCCATCACTCCAGTGTTCAGTATACACTCCCCTCACCCCTCACTCCTGTGTTCAGTATACACTCCCCTCACCCATCACTCCCGTGTTCAGTATACACTCCCCTCACCCATCGCTCCAGTGTTCAGTATACACTCCCCTCACCCCTGTGTTCAGTATACACTCCCCTCACCCATCACTCCTGTGTTCAGTATACTGTCCCCTCACTCCTGTGTTCAGTATACACTCCCCTCGCCCATCACTCCTGTGTTCAGTATACACTCCCCCCACCCCTCACTCCTGTGTTCAGTATACACTCCCCTCACCCATCACTCCAGTGTTCAGTATACACTCCCCTCGCCCATCACTCCTGTGTTCAGTATACACTGTCCCCCTCACCCATCACTCCTGTGTTTAGTATACACTCCCCTCACCCATCACTCCTGTGTTCAGTATACTGTCCCCTCACCCATCACTCCTGTGTTCAGTATACACTCCCCTCACCCATCACTCCTGTGTTCAGTATACACTCCCCCCTTGCCCATCACTCCTGTGTTCAGTATACACTCCCCTCGCCCATCACTCCTGTGTTCAGTATACACTCCCCTCGCCCATCACTCCTGTGTTCAGTATACACTCCCCTCGCCCATCACTCCTGTGTTCAGTATACACTCCCCTCGCCCATCACTCCTGTGTTCAGTATACACTCCCCTCGCCCATCACTCCTGTGTTCAGTATACACTCCCCTCACCCATCACTCCTGTGTTCAGTATACACTCCCCCCTTGCCCATCACTCGTGTTCAGTATACATTCCCCTCACCCATCACTCCAGTGTTCAGTATACACTCCCCTCACCCATCACTCCAGTGTTCAGTATACTGTCCCCTCGCCCATCACTCCTGTGTTCAGTATACACTCCCCTCGCCCATCACTCCCGTGTTCAGTATACACTCCCCCCACCCATCACTCCTGCGTTCAGTATACTGTCCCCTCACCCATCACTCCTGTGTTCAGTATACACTCCCCTCACCCATCACTCCTGTGTTCAGTGTACACTCCCCTCACCCATCACTCCAGTGTTCAGTATGCACTCCCCCTCACCCATCACTCCTGTGTTCAGTATACACTCCCCTCACCCATCACTCCTGTGTTCAGTATACACTCCCCTCACCCATCACTCCTGTGTTCTGTATACACTCCCCTCACCCATCACTCCAGTGTTCAGTATACACTCCCCCCGCCCATCACTCCAGTGTTCAGTATACACTCCCCTCACCCATCACTCCTGTGTTCAGTATACACTCCCCCCTTGCCCATCACTCCTGTGTTCAGTATGCACTCCCCTCGCCCATCACTCCTGTGTTCAGTATACACTCCCCCCTTGCCCATCACTCCTGTGTTCAGTATACACTCCCCTCGCCCATCACTCCTGTGTTCAGTATACACTCCCCCCTTGCCCATCAATCCAGTGTTCAGTATACACTCCCCTCACCCATCACTCCCGTGTTCAGTATACACTCCCCTCGCCCATCACTCCTGTGTTCAGTATACACTCCCCTCGCCCATCACTCCTGTGTTCAGTATACACTCCCCTCACCCATCACTCCAGTGTTCAGTATACACTCCCCTCGCCCATCACTCCTGTGTTCAGTATACACTGTCCCCCTCACCCATCACTCCTGTGTTTAGTATACACTCCCCTCACCCATCACTCCTGTGTTCAGTATACACTCCCCTCGCCCATCACTCCAGTGTTCAGTATACACTCCCCTCACCCATCACTCCAGTGTTCAGTATACACTCCCCTCACCCCTCACTCCTGTGTTCAGTATACACTCCCCTCACCCATCACTCCCGTGTTCAGTATACACTCCCCTCGCCCATCACTCCTGTGTTCAGTATACACTCCCCTCGCCCATCACTCCCGTGTTCAGTATACACTCCCCCCACCCATCACTCCTGCGTTCAGTATACTGTCCCCTCACCCATCACTCCTGTGTTCAGTATACACTCCCCTCACCCATCACTCCTGTGTTCAGTGTACACTCCCCTCACCCATCACTCCAGTGTTCAGTATGCACTCCCCCCTCACCCATCACTCCTGTGTTCAGTATACACTCCCCTCACCCATCACTCCTGTGTTCAGTATACACTCCCCTCACCCATCACTCCAGTGTTCAGTATACACTCCCCTCGCCCATCACTCCTGTGTTCAGTATACACTCCCCTCACCCATCACTCCTGTGTTCAGTATACACTCCCCTCACCCATCACTCCAGTGTTCAGTATACACTCCCCTCACCCATCACTCCTGTGTTCAGTATACATTCCCCTCAACCATCACTCCAGTGTTCAGTATACACTCCCCTCACCCATCACTCCAGTGTTCAGTATACTGTCCCCTCGCCCATCACTCCCGTGTTCAGTATACACTCCCCCCACCCATCACTCCTGCGTTCAGTATACTGTCCCCTCACCCATCACTCCTGTGTTCAGTATACACTCCCCTCACCCATCACTCCTGTGTTCAGTGTACACTCCCCTCACCCATCACTCCAGTGTTCAGTATACACTCCCCCCTCACCCATCACTCCTGTGTTCAGTATACACTCCCCTCACCCATCACTCCTGTGTTCAGTATACACTCCCCTCACCCATCACTCCAGTGTTCAGTATACACTCCCCTCGCCCATCACTCCTGTGTTCAGTATACACTCCCCTCACCCATCACTCCTGGGTTCAGTATACACTCCCCTCACCCATCACTCCCGTGTTCAGTATACACTCCCCTCGCCCATCACTCCTGTGTTCAGTATACACTCCTCACCCATCACTCCTGTGTTCAGTATACACTCCCCTCGCCCATCACTCCAGTGTTCAGTATACACTCCCCTCACCCATCACTCCTGTGTTCAGTATACACTCCCCTCGCCCATCACTCCTGTGTTCAGTATACACTCCCCTCACCCATCACTCCAGTGTTCAGTATACACTCCCCTCGCCCATCACTCCTGTGTTCAGTATACACTCCCCTCGCCCATCACTCCTGTGTTCAGTATACACTCCCCTCGCCCATCACTCCTGTGTTCAGTATACACTCCCCTCGCCCATCACTCCTGTGTTCAGTATACACTCCCCTCGCCCATCACTCCTGTGTTCAGTATACACTCCCCCCTTGCCCATCACTCGTGTTCAGTATACACTCCCCTCGCCCATCACTCCTGTGTTCAGTATACACTCCCCCCACCCATCACTCCTGTGTTCAGTACACACTCCCCTCACCCGTCACTCCAGTGTTCAGTATACACTCCCCTCACCCATCACTCCAATGTTCAGTATACACTCCCCTCACCCATCACTCCAGTGTTCAGTATACTGTCCCCTCACCCCTCACTCCTGTGTTCAGTATACACTCCCTTCACCCATCACTCCAGTGTTCAGTATGCACTCCCCTCACCCCTCACTCCTGTGTTCAGTATACACTGTCCCCCTCATCCATCATTCCTGTGTTCAGTATACACTCCCCTCACCCCTCACTCCTGTGTTCAGTATACACTCCCCTCACTCCTGTGTTCAGTATACACTCCCCTCACCCATCACTCCTGTGTTCAGTATACACTCCCCTCGCCCATCACTCCTGTGTTCAGTATACACTCCCCTCGCCCATCACTCCCGTGTTCAGTATACACTGTCCCCCTCACCCATCATTCCTGTGTTCAGTATACACTGTCCCCTCACCCATCACTCCTGTGTTCAGTATACACTCCCCTCGCCCATCACTCCTGTGTTCAGTATACACTCCCCTCACCCCTCACTCCTGTGTTCAGTATACACTCCCCTCACCCATCACTCCTGTGTTCAGTATACACTCCCCTCGCCCATCACTCCTGTGTTCAGTATGCACTCCCCTCGCCCATCACTCCTGTGTTCAGTATACACTCCCCCCTTGCCCATCACTCCTGTGTTCAGTATACACTCCCCTCGCCCATCACTCCTGTGTTCAGTATACACTCCCCCCTTGCCCATCAATCCAGTGTTCAGTATACACTCCCCTCACCCATCACTCCCGTGTTCAGTATACACTCCCCTCGCCCATCACTCCTGTGTTCAGTATACACTCCCCTCGCCCATCACTCCTGTGTTCAGTATACACTCCCCTCACCCATCACTCCAGTGTTCAGTATACACTCCCCTCGCCCATCACTCCTGTGTTCAGTATACACTGTCCCCCTCACCCATCACTCCTGTGTTTAGTATACACTCCCCTCACCCATCACTCCTGTGTTCAGTATACACTCCCCTCGCCCATCACTCCAGTGTTCAGTATACACTCCCCTCACCCATCACTCCAGTGTTCAGTATACACTCCCCTCACCCCTCACTCCTGTGTTCAGTATACACTCCCCTCACCCATCACTCCCGTGTTCAGTATACACTCCCCTCGCCCATCACTCCAGTGTTCAGTATACACTCCCCTCACCCCTCACTCCTGTGTTCAGTATACACTCCCCTCACCCATCACTCCCGTGTTCAGTATACACTCCCCTCACCCATCGCTCCAGTGTTCAGTATACACTCCCCTCACCCCTGTGTTCAGTATACACTCCCCTCACCCATCACTCCTGTGTTCAGTATACTGTCCCCTCACTCCTGTGTTCAGTATACACTCCCCTCGCCCATCACTCCTGTGTTCAGTATACACTCCCCCCACCCCTCACTCCTGTGTTCAGTATACACTCCCCTCACCCATCACTCCAGTGTTCAGTATACACTCCCCTCGCCCATCACTCCTGTGTTCAGTATACACTGTCCCCCTCACCCATCACTCCTGTGTTTAGTATACACTCCCCTCACCCATCACTCCTGTGTTCAGTATACTGTCCCCTCACCCATCACTCCTGTGTTCAGTATACACTCCCCTCACCCATCACTCCTGTGTTCAGTATACACTCCCCCCTTGCCCATCACTCCTGTGTTCAGTATACACTCCCCTCGCCCATCACTCCTGTGTTCAGTATACACTCCCCTCGCCCATCACTCCTGTGTTCAGTATACACTCCCCTCGCCCATCACTCCTGTGTTCAGTATACACTCCCCTCGCCCATCACTCCTGTGTTCAGTATACACTCCCCTCGCCCATCACTCCTGTGTTCAGTATACACTCCCCTCACCCATCACTCCTGTGTTCAGTATACACTCCCCCCTTGCCCATCACTCGTGTTCAGTATACACTCCCCTCGCCCATCACTCCTGTGTTCAGTATACACTCCCCTCACCCATCACTCCAGTGTTGAGTATATACTCCCCTCACCCATCACTCCTGTGTTCAGTATACATTCCCCTCACCCATCACTCCAGTGTTCAGTATACACTCCCCTCACCCATCACTCCAGTGTTCAGTATACTGTCCCCTCGCCCATCACTCCTGTGTTCAGTATAAACTCCCCTCGCCCATCACTCCCGTGTTCAGTATACACTCCCCCCACCCATCACTCCTGCGTTCAGTATACTGTCCCCTCACCCATCACTCCTGTGTTCAGTATACACTCCCCTCACCCATCACTCCTGTGTTCAGTGTACACTCCCCTCACCCATCACTCCAGTGTTCAGTATGCACTCCCCCTCACCCATCACTCCTGTGTTCAGTATACACTCCCCTCACCCATCACTCCTGTGTTCAGTATACACTCCCCTCACCCATCACTCCAGTGTTCAGTATACACTCCCCTCGCCCATCACTCCTGTGTTCAGTATACACTCCCCTCACCCATCACTCCTGTGTTCAGTATACACTCCCCTCACCCATCACTCCTGTGTTCAGTATACATTCCCCTCACCCATCACTCCAGTGTTCAGTATACACTCCCCTCACCCATCACTCCCGTGTTCAGTATACACTCCCCTCGCCCATCACTCCTGTGTTCAGTATACACTCCTCACCCATCACTCCTGTGTTCAGTATACACTCCCCTCGCCCATCACTCCAGTGTTCAGTATACACTCCCCTCACCCATCACTCCAGTGTTCAGTATACACTCCCCTCGCCCATCACTCCTGTGTTCAGTATACACTCCCCTCGCCCATCACTCCTGTGTTCAGTATACACTCCCCTCGCCCATCACTCCTGTGTTCAGTATACACTCCCCTCGCCCATCACTCCTGTGTTCAGTATACACTCCCCTCACCCATCACTCCTGTGTTCAGTATACACTCCCCCCTTGCCCATCACTCGTGTTCAGTATACACTCCCCTCGCCCATCACTCCTGTGTTCAGTATACACTCCCCCCACCCATCACTCCTGTGTTCAGTACACACTCCCCTCACCCGTCACTCCAGTGTTCAGTATACACTCCCCTCACCCATCACTCCAGTGTTCAGTATACACTCCCCTCACCCATCACTCCAGTGTTCAGTATACTGTCCCCTCACCCCTCACTCCTGTGTTCAGTATACACTCCCCTCACTCCTGTGTTCAGTATACACTCCCCTCACCCATCACTCCTGTGTTCAGTATACACTCCCCTCGCCCATCACTCCTGTGTTCAGTATACACTCCCCTCGCCCATCACTCCCGTGTTCAGTATACACTGTCCCCCTCACCCATCATTCCTGTGTTCAGTATACACTGTCCCCTCACCCATCACTCCTGTGTTCAGTATACACTCCCCTCGCCCATCACTCCTGTGTTCAGTATACACTCCCCTCACCCATCACTCCTGTGTTCAGTATACACTCCCCTCACCCATCACTCCTGTGTTCAGTATACACTCCCCTCACCCATCACTCCTGTGTTCTGTATACACTCCCCTCACCCATCACTCCAGTGTTCAGTATACACTCCCCCCGCCCATCACTCCAGTGTTCAGTATACACTCCCCTCACCCATCACTCCTGTGTTCAGTATACACTCCCCCCTTGCCCATCACTCCTATGTTCAGTATACACTCCCCCCTTGCCCATCACTCCTGTGTTCAGTATGCACTCCCCTCGCCCATCACTCCTGTGTTCAGTATACACTCCCCCCTTGCCCATCACTCCTGTGTTCAGTATACACTCCCCTCGCCCATCACTCCTGTGTTCAGTATACACTCCCCCCTTGCCCATCAATCCAGTGTTCAGTATACACTCCCCTCACCCATCACTCCCGTGTTCAGTATACACTCCCCTCGCCCATCACTCCTGTGTTCAGTATACACTCCCCTCGCCCATCACTCCTGTGTTCAGTATACACTCCCCTCACCCATCACTCCAGTGTTCAGTATACACTCCCCTCGCCCATCACTCCTGTGTTCAGTATACACTGTCCCCCTCACCCATCACTCCTGTGTTTAGTATACACTCCCCTCACCCATCACTCCTGTGTTCAGTATACACTCCCCTCGCCCATCACTCCAGTGTTCAGTATACACTCCCCTCACCCATCACTCCAGTGTTCAGTATACACTCCCCTCACCCCTCA